>NW_021319155.1:72631-141469 GCF_001605985.2 Dendrobium catenatum | reverse complement strand
TATATATATATATATATATATACATGAAACATTAAGAGCATATCAAAACATCCAAATTCGATCAAGCACATGCATGAGGAATGCAATGAATCATTTGAGTTCTTTGTTGTGGCTAACATTCTTCTTAAGTGTGCTCTATCAGCACTGGAGTTCTAAAAGCCAACCAATTCATTTGCATCTTCTCTTAAGGACGTTCTGTCCTCAAATTGATAGCACAATGACATATTGTATATGTTAACATCCAAATCAATGCAAAACCATTATATTTATAGCATATTTGTTACTTCATCTAACAATTATTTAGTCTTTTCATGTCCCTTTTTTTTATTATTTTTGTTATTCTTTTGAAACTCAAGAGGATAACTTGGACTTACAGGCCACCCAATATTGCATCTGCAATCAATATAGGCAATAAAGCATTTATATATTAACAGGCCAAGCCTGCATGTATCAAGCCTAATCAAAAGAGATTCAAAATATAAGTATTTTTTTAACAACTGCTATTTCAATGACTTTTAGTCATGCATTTAATTTAAATTAAATTAACATCATTATATAAGTAGAATTACTACATGGTACAATGGTGTCGGTAAGTAGAAGTGTCCAAAGATGAGATCAACATAATTCTCTAAAACTAGGTTGGTAACATGATTTATTAATGCAAAGGTTATTAACATCTAAGTTTTTTTGTCTCTAAATATATGTAAAGTTATGTTTGCCCAGGTAATTTGGGAGCCATATAAACAACAGATTTGGCTGGGTGTGGAAAATACATGTGTTCGAACATCAAATTTGGCAATCTAGAATGCCATATATTAACTGGATGTGAATGGAGTGGCACATACCAAATCACATAATTAGATGGTTTAGTGTGGCACAACAAAAACTTTTAACCCACTAAGGCTAGGTTTAAACGAGTTGATAATAACAGGAAAACAAACACAAATTACTTTGAGGTACATAAAGTTGTGGGGCAACATACTAGTTTATATTGTCAGGCATGCATGATCAAGATGATGAGGACAAGGATCATACTCTTTTTGAGATACATGTGATGGTATTGACCATAGGCTTCATTATGTCTCCTATAAACTCAAGTAATCTTCCAAACAGTTAATACCACAGGGCTTTATAGGAGAGATTACTAGTATATATCAAAATAGATAATATGACAATTTAAATTTTCTCATTTACAATAATTTTTAATACTTATGTTTATTACAGTGTGATTTCTACTATACAAGGAGGACCAACAACCATATATTTAGGTGGCTGAAGGAAGAAGCAAGGTACTTTCAACTTATAGTGAACAAGTAAAAGGCATCATGAAGAAATGTGCGACGTGTAATGCATGCTAAGGACCCAAATTTAGGGACAACACTAGAGGTAACATTCTTAGTGCATCAGCAATCTTTGAATATCAAATGCTTCAATGATGGAGCCCATCCATCTAAGTGACATATTGGACCATCCACATATGCTGATTCACCTCTTTTTATCTTAACAGGTATGATACTGTTAGGGAATGCAATTGATCAAGGCACCCCAATATATGTTCAACATTGGCCATCATTTGATTAGAAGCTGAGGGGATTTATCACAGAAAACTCAACTATGATGTTGTTGTTGTACCATTTGGGATGACTCTAAGATCAATGCTGTCGACTTCTTACTACCCATGGAAATTTTGGAATGTCATCTCCAATTCAACTATAGCATACATATTCTGTGCAAAAACCAAGTCAACAATCAATGCCACAACAACCTTGAATAAGGCCAAGGAATTTGCACAATAGTACCAGCTTTAAAAGCAATAATTACACGCCTCAAATCACTACACATCAGTCACAGATGTTACACTATCTAAATATGGATGTGGACATTATATTAGTATATAGATATAGATGTTTATTACAATTTTATAAACTTAATGTATGAACTATAATATATTAGTTAATATCCAATCAACGCCCTTACATATGCCTAGTTGCACTATTTTCTCATCCTTATTTAACTCGTGCACATGAGATTATAATTGGCTTTTTGAGATACTATAATTAAATAAGTTAAGTGTCACTACATATCTTATCAATTATCCCTAATCAAAAAGGTATTTTTCTTCTCGATTTGTAAAGTACCTTTATAAACTCTTCATGCTATGATATTAAGAATCCGTCCTTGACACCTTCCAATCTAGAAACGGTGTCACATTATAATCTACAGGTTGCTCTAGTTCTCAAATTTCTTATAAGTCTTGCAAATTGCTCATGTGCTCATGAAATCTCATGAATTTCATGAAATCTTGTTAAATGATATATGGTCTCAAATAATCTCTTGTGCACTAACCTTCAACATATACCTATAGAAAAATTATGTCATACATCATTACTTACTGACATTGCCCAAATCAAATAATAGAAATTTATTCAGAACGGTTGAATCAACACCTAACATTTCAAAAGTGGAAATCTAGAAGCTTCTGGGTTACAATGCATACTATCTCACTCACAAATGTTAACTTGATCTAAGTATGGAATGCGAGAAATTTTTACTTATATGTATAGTACAATCATAACCAAACATTTCCTTTATTTATATAAGACAAAAAATATTTTAAAATAGAAATAGCATAAATAGAAAATAAAACTTAGAAGACCAACGAAGCTTTTAGCTTTTATTTAGGCTCCAAACTATTTTACAAACTCAGGTTTCCAAACATGCACACTAGACTACACAATACATCTCCTTATATAGAGGGAAAAGACAACTTTTTTGGCAGGTAATATTTACATTAATTATAACATATTAATGTACACAACTATGCAATGTATATTATATGCATAACCATAGTCATAACATAAAGTAAAATATTAATATATGTATAATTAACAAAATTATAACAATAAATACATTACAATTGCATAATAATATATACAATAGTTATATCTTTATGTTATATAATGCATTAATGATTATAGTAAATATAGCATACCATAGTAATAATAACTATGGTTTCCATAATAAAACATGGTTTATATATATATATATATATATATATATTAATCATGTGTTATAATATATAATTATATGCATAGTATACGTACTATTATATAACAATGTCATATAATATTATATTATTCCATAATAATAGTATATTATTTAATATAATGCACATAACATAAATAAAATGTAATGCACATAATATATTAAATTTGTAGTTCATTATGCACTTATGTTCTCCAATGCTTAACTAACTCATCTAGATCTTGAGCTTATTCTAGTGGATGCTAGAAAAATACAAATATTATAAATTTTTTATTTTAACGAGCACATATCTTCATGCTATATATTTAAGTCTATATTGTCTATACATGCACTAATCTTCTGTGCGTACTTATATCCTATCATATTTCAAGAATGCATGTTCTTTTTTGAACCATCTATACTATCAACTTTTGTTTATTTGTCTTTTATTAACCGCTTAAGTTTTTATAGATGCTGTAAGTCATTAATTTTTTTTAATGAGAGAGATCTTAACATTTCTACAACAACAATCCAAAAAATACCTTTTATTAAGCAGTTATTCGCCAAAATGGTGTTGATGTCATGAATTCTTTAAGTACAACCCTTTGAAGGGTTAAATTTGCCTTCGTTAATATTCTAGTTTGTTTAGCTTTTCATTGATATAACACAAATAATCTTCTAATAGATTTAAAAAAATATGATCAAGATATTCACTAACATAATATTAAGAAGTTCTACATAAACACTTGCTATGACTCTAACTTAGATGCCAAGGAAAGAAATGCCTTGAGCCTTTCATATTGATAGTTGTGAAAAGAATGGTATCATGTGTAGTAATATATAAACAAGAAATAACAAAATTAAATTGATACTAGGTTAAAAAGTTTGAATGAAACTTTGAGGAATTGAATGTTGAATTGACTTAAAGCAAAAGCTATGTGAAAAAAGTGACAAGCTAATTGATAGAAATGTCATAAAACTAATGAGTACCAGAGTTGATTTACTATTGAGAATCTTTTTTTGTGAAACAAAAAAAAATGCAATAAAAATTTTTCATAACCTAAAACACATTTTCCATGATCCATCTCAAACTTTAATCAATATTGTCACATAATATCATAAAAAAAGAGGTCAATCAATAAATATTAAAGTGAATATAAATAAGATGTTGTTCAAAAAATAACGGCATGTCAAAGATAAATGGAATGACCTTTCTTTTTTAGATTTAAACGAGAATTTGACTTTTAATAGGACACGATGGAGAAAAAGGATTCATGTAGCCGACCCCACGTAGTGGAATAAAGGCTTGATGTTGTTGTTGTATTTAGTATTGATGTATTAATTTTTTCTTAATTTATAAAGTTTTATTATGTTTTCTTATTTTTGCCCTCACTTAAGGGCTTAGGTATGTGTAAGCCCTAGGGGCATTGTAGTACTTTTATTTCATCATTGTATAAGTTATTTAAAGCATCCAACTTCATCTTTGAGGGTTAATGAATGAATTATCAAAACATTCATGCACATGTATTCTTCGAGTTGTGAGAGTTCTAGGAGAGAGCTTTGGAGAAATCCCTAGGGAGGAAAAACGAATCACCCACCAACCTTTGGAGACGGTCGGGTTCGGGGTTTGCTTTATCATTCTTTTTGTTTCCATCTCCTTTCCTCCTAGCCGCCAGATTCCCTAGCCAACCCCCCACCTTAAGCCGCCGGCCACCATAAACCCACCCTCACCGTCAGCTAAGCCCCGCACCTCCCCCTCTTTTCCCCTCCACCATCCACGGCCCAACCGCAAACCATCGGCCCCTCTTTGGTCTTTCCTCCCTTTTCCCTTATTTCCTAATATAGATTGCCTATAATTAGGATTAATTTTGAATTCAAATCCAAGGGATTTGAAATTCAAAATATTTCCTAAAATACGAATTCTATTTTAGGAAAGTATTTAAATCTCAAATCAATCTTTAATTGAATGAGATTTAATTTCACTTATCTAATTGAAGATTCCCTACTAAGCAAGCCATAGACACTTGCCTTAAATCCCTATCCCTTCCATCAAGCCGCCGGCCCCCATACCCCTCTTCAAAATTGTTTCCTAAAGCTCCACTTTTCTTATTTAACTCCATCTATCTTTGGAAGGAGTTTGAATTTGAAATAATTCAAATTGAAATCTCAAATCCTTCCTATTTCATTAATCTTATTTTTAGAAAGGCCATTAAATAAATCAATTAATCCAAATCTGAATTAATTGAAATAATTAATGTCTTAACCCCAAATACATTGAATCTAGACACACACACCCCTCCCACTCTCTTGGCCGAACCCTCCCCTTGCTCACCTCATTATTTCTTTCCCATAAAATCAGCCCCTCACTTTGAAAATACTTCCAAACTCAACCCTAGCCTACCCGCCCCCTCCCTCATCCCATAACCTACTTAAATTAATTTCCAAATCAAGAAATTTCTTTTTAGGAATTAATCTCAGCTTTTCCCTCCAAGATCTTCTTCCAAACTCTAAGCCTAATTCACTCAAAACCTGAACCCAATCTTCCCCAAGCCTTCACCCTTGGCCAGCCACCTTTCGTTGCCTTCTCCCACTTGTATTCTTGGGAGAAAGCTTTCCAGATCTTCATGTGCTGCTGTTTACACATCTTTGCTTGCTGTCCAGAAATTTCTGGATGCTAATAGTGGCTGTCCACTCTTCCAAAACCCAAGAGAGCTGTTGTCCAAAAGACCACCTATTTGCTGTTCAGAGACTCCGCAGCAGTTCGCTGCTGTCCAACCCCTCTGGGAGAGACTGCTGCTGCCCGGAACTGTCAGGAATCATTGTCCCAGGTTGGCTACTTGCTGTCCAGAATTTCCCAGGCGTCAAAGTTGCTGTCCAGCAATCATAGCAATCTCCTATTGTTGTTTCGCTGGCTTTAAAGTTCAGATTGCTGTCCAATGACATTGAGAAGAATCGAGGTTGCTTTCTACTTCCACTCAAGCACATAAATACCACACCAAAACTTTGAATGTCTTGTTTATTTGGGTGATTTTTCCTCCTAATCTTTTATCTTTTAGTCTCTCTCAATTGTAGTTCTAATTGACTCATAGAAAGATGTGTTAATTCTTCCCACTAAAGCCTAGTATTTAGTAGGAGTTGTGTGAGAGATCTTTCATAGCACTACTCTTATTGTTAGATTAGGGATTTCTTGTTGAAACTCATTTCATTTGCAACGTCAAGAGTAATTGATTGTTATGTGGTTTTTACTTCTCGCAAGTAACTTGGCCTAAGCTTGTGTTTACCGCTGTTTATGTTTTATTTCATTGTTTAACTCATCATAAAACTTAGTTAACTTGCTCTTAATCATCAAGCATACAAAATCCTTATCTAAATCATATTTTTATATATTTCCTGCATCATTTGATATCAGAGCATGGCTTGCTCTAGTTGCATGTACTAGAATCCATCTAGAGTTTTAATTCCCACTGTTAAGCTTAGCAACTTGTTCTAACATTGCATTTTTATCATTTAATACATTGCATATTTGCTGTCCATCACATTTTGCATCTATTAGCAAGCCTTTAGGAGCATTCCATATAGGTTTAGGTGCTGTCCATCCAACCCCTACAACCCTTAGTAATTGGTAGTGTCTCCTAAATGGACCCGGAACAACTCGGCAGGACCTTAGACTTGTTGGCAGGTCAACTGAATAACGTACATTAGCCAACAACTAAAGGAAAACCAGACTGACTTAGCATACCTCCATCGTCAAATGATGGAACGCTTCAATGCCCTAGATTAAAGTAGGAACCACCCTCCCCTTACACACCTTCTAGACCTCCATCCATGTATGAGGACGACACCTACCAAGATGAGGGACTTCTTCATGCCCCTCATCAAGCTCCCCACTATGGACACGATTGTCACCTCAACCCTGATATTCCACTGATTAAAAATTTCAATGTTGATGCTCCTACCTTCGACAGAACCTTAGATGCACAACTTTTTCTAGATTGGCTGAAAGGGATGGATAGTTTCTTTAAGTGGTACAATATTTCCGAAGCTAGGAAGGTTAGTTTTGTTGAGATGAAGCTCACGGGTAGGGTGAGTCAATTTTGTTCCAATTTAGAAAGTATTAGATAAGCCCGAAATGAGTATCCCATCACTGATTGGCCATCCATGAAACGTGAGCTTAAGCAGAAGTACCCGCCTCCCTCATACTTCACCAAATTGTTGGATAGGTGGAATAGGTTGACTCAGGGTAACAAAACAGTTAAGGAGTACATAGCGTCTTTTAATGACTACCTGATTCGCTGCAAATGAGAGACCTCTATCACCCCCACGCATATCTTGTTCATGTTTCGTACTGAGTTGCGAGAGGATCTTCGCAACGAGTTGTTCACTTGGACCATCACTACCTTGAGAACGTCTACAGCTTAGTGTTAGATCTAGAGGAAACCAGTTCCCAACACCCGAGTCGAGCCCATGACTCTAGGCCTTCCTACAGACCTTCTGGTAGTGCCACTCCTCACACCCCCACTGCCCAGCTGATCCCAGGAAGCAATACCCGACCCTCGTCTGGTCCCTCCACCCCCTGTCCTGATGTTAGAAGTAAGCCTCCCACTCCGGATACCCCGCGGTCCAACCCCGGGACCAAGTGCTTTAGATGTCAGGGGTATGGGCATATCGGCTCTCAGTGCTCTAGTCCCTACAAAATCAATATTATCGAAGAGATACTGAGTCGAAATTCGAGCCCGAAGTCAACCAGATTCACCAAGTGGACAACGATGTTGAATTCTTTGAGGATGACGACACTACTATCATCCAATACATTCAAAAAATTGACACTTCTCCCAACTGCGTGGTGAGATGCGCACTGTCACAACCCGTTACCACTGACGACTGGCGTAGGACTAGGATCTTTCACACCTACACCAAAATCACTGGCAAATCCACGCTCTGTTAAGAGTGGGAAAATGCCCACCCTAAATAAAACAAATTACTATAGTGGAGGGGTAATTTAGGAATTTTTCCCCCCATAAAAAAAATTTATTGCCCTAAATCATCCCATCGTGACCGACTTTGCCCCGTGCCCTACTTGTTCGCAGTTTTCTTATGCGTGCCCGCAGCTATCTTCGTGAAGACTGAAGAGATCGCCAGACAGGCGGAGCAATCTTGTTCGCAGACGCTACCCGTAGCCTTCATCTTCGTGTCTTTGTAAAGAGATCGCCGGCTCGCCGCAGCCATCTCCTCCCAGTTCCCATCTACCATCACCATTTTAAAGGTAAGTTTTATTCTTGAAAAATTTCGGTTTGACAAATGACAATATGAAATGCTTATGATATGGGATTCGATTTGTTGCCTTCACCGTGCTTACAGCAGGTTTTACTTACCTCCATCTTGAAAAAATAGTTTTGATTAGATTTGTTGCCATTTGCCAAAGACATCTCCGATATGTTTTAAACAGCTTTGAGTTTTAGCATCTTGACTTTCATCACACAACATGAACATTGATAATGGAAAGTTTTGGTAGCTCAACTCAGCAAAAAATATTTGTTGCCATTAAACATAGAAACGCAGTATTCATTGTTTTGCTTAAAACATAGAAAGTAGAAACCTAGGCATTCGATCCACCCAGATCACACGCACAAGGCCTAGAAGAAGGAAAAATGATTGTATGTCCCTTCGATTCTTCTATTATAAACATAGAAACACAGTATTAATTATCTTTCTTTATGCTTGATTCTTTTAGTATGAACTAAACTTTCCTTCCTCTTCTTGATTTTGCCTAGCATAAGGAAAAAGGATTGTTTAAAAAAAAAAAATAAAAAAAAAATTAAAAAAAAAAAAAAGGAAAAAGGATTGTTTGTCCCTTCGATTAGCCTAGGAAGCAGGTAGGTAATCATCAAGGAAGCGGAATACCTAAAATAATCTTGATCTAAGGTCTGAGGTCAACACTTTATTTCCTAGGTTTTGGTTTTACATCAATAGAATTTCCTTTCTTCATGGTTCAGTGGTTACTTGCTAGGAAAAGAACAAAAAAAGATTTATAGTTCACCTAATTTATAGACTTATTGTTTTGGCACTGACTTTACCAGTTGTTGCTGCTACGGTAGAGATAGCATTTTCTGCAATGAAGATTATTAAACATCGACTGCGTAGCAAAATGGGTGATGCTTGGCTCAATGACTGTCTAGTGTCATATATTGAAAAAGAAGTATTTGATTCTATTCCAAATGAAGTCATTATGCAACATTATCAGAAAATGCAAAGTATAATGCAAAGTTTGTAATTTTCTTTTTTATTTCATAAACTATAATGAAATTCAATGTATTACTTAGAATTTTGCTAATGAAAATGGGAGTATTTACTTTTTTATATATTGAGTCCCCCCCTAAAAAAAAGACTGGATCCGCCCCTGACCAAAATCAAGGATAAGAACTCGTGGCAACTGCAACAATGCTGTCTCCGCCAGCATGGTGTTTAAGCTTGGCCTGTCTATCGTTCCTCACCCCAACCCCTATAAGGTAGCTTGGGTCAACACCACTGCCTTGGAGGTAAATGAACGAAGCTTCATACCTATCTCCTTCGCTGACTATAAGGAGAATGTTTGGTGTGATGTGTTGATTATGAATGTTGGACAAATCCTTTTAGGTCGTCCCTAGCTATTTGACAACGATGTCCACATCTATGGGCATTCAAACACCTGCGTGTTTGAACATGAAGGAAAAAAGATCAACTTTTGAAATCACAGCCTCGGGTTACAAATGATCCTGGATCGAAACCTGTCAAATCTAAGAAAGGAATGAACCTGATAGCTGCCATAACCTAAAGCACACCTTTGCAAGCCTTAGTCGGTCGTGAGACTTCCACTGAGTCTGACGAACCGGTCCCTCAGAAGATTCAGCCCATACTTAGTAAACTTGTTGATGTCTTCCCTGACGATCCTCCCGAACAATTGCCTCCTATTAGAGACATCCAGTATGTTTTAGATCTAGTCCCTGGAGCTCCATATCCAAACTCCACACTGTCGAACTCATCTACCTTGATTCAGTGACCTGTACTAATGGTTTAAGTCCCACCAAAACTGTTTATGGGTTCAAACCTAGGCCGTCGATAGATCTCATACCCATGTGTCCTAGGTATAAGATGTCTGAGTCTGCATCTAGATGTGCATTGCATTTGCATGATCTACATAAGGAAATTGCATGTAAAATTAAGCAGAACAACATTAATTATAAGCTTCTTGTTGATTTTAAACAAAGATTTAAAACTTTTGAGGTTGGTGACTTAGTGATTGTGTGGATTCGTCCGGAACGGTTCCCACAAGGATCTGTTAATAAGTTACAAGCCAAAAGTGCGGGGCAATTAAAAATAATCAAGAGAATCAACGACAATGCTTACGGGGTGGATCTGCCTACATAATTCAATATTAATCCCTCCTTTATGATGTAGATAAAGGGGGGGTCAACTAATGTCCAAAATAAATCAATTTTGGCTTCCCCCGAGTTTACAAGTTCAATCAAAATTGAGCTGAAATTTTTTGTGCATTTATGAGCTGGTCTTTAGTTCACTTATTGAACTAAGGGTTAGCTCATTATTAGCTAACATTTTAGTTCATAGTTATCTTTTATTAAATGTACTTTTTATTGTTTTTGTCTTTAATTATGTTTGTCCCTTGGAACTCCAAACCGGCCTTTGGAATTCCAAGAAGTGTTGTTTCCCATGTGTGGCTCCTTGGCTTCCACCATGGGCTATTGTTTTTTGTGCCTTTACCCCTTGGATTTCCGGCCGGCTGCTGGTTTTCCAAGCCTAGGTGTTTTCTTGTGGCTATGGCGCCTTGGTTCCATGCGGCCTCCTTAGCTCCCGTGGCTGCTCCTTTGGTTCCTGGGCTTGGGCTATTTTTCTGTGAAAAGCATTTGGGTTTTAATGTTTGTGATGTTTAGAATTCCTATGTGAATTCATTGTTAGTGTCCTTTTGTATTCTCCTTTCATACCTATAAATATGAGGGACTTGTAATGTTTGAAATAGTGAATGATATGTGATTTTTGGAAATGTAAACCTGCGGGTTTCATTGGAAAAGCTTGCGAGCTTTGTCCGTCTTCTTTCTCATCCCCTCCGGAAATCTTGCGAGCTCTTTTCAACCTTTCGTCTCGGCTTCTCATCTCTTTCGTCTCTCCGCAAGTGCCACTCAACCTGTATCCCTCTTCTCTTGTGAAGCAACTTTAGGGTGTCTTTTAATTACGATTCGAGTTTGTTAGATCATCGTTTGTAGTATTTTAATTTCTTCTTCTTTAGTTTAATTTGAAATGTAAGAATTTGTTCTTCCTCATCTTATTCGCATCATTCGTGATTTAGTGGGTCGTCGGTTTAAGGATCAATCATTCGTGTGGGCGAGGTATAGGCTCCTTATATTTCTTGCCCCCACCACTTTAACATAGAAGATCTGGTTGCCTATGAGGATCTTGAGTTTAACCCACCAAATCCACTTCAATTTAAGTCTTGTGTGGCCACGTCATGTAGAACCCAAGCTTACCTCCACTCCCAAATATTTCTGAAGTACCTATAGCGGAGAAGGTTAGCATGATTTTAAGTGATGATATTATTTCTACAAAAGAGGGTGATCGAATAAGGTATTTGATTAGGTGGAGAAGGAAGTCCGAGTCAGAGGACATAAAGTCAGAGCGCGAGGAGCTTCAGCAGATCGACCCAAACGCACTAGAGTTCTACGACAGCACCCGGGATGCGTACTCGACATAGTCGAGTCTTTTTTCTACCCCGGGAGAGTGATGAGGACATCAGGACATTGAAGATTTATTAGAGGCGTGGCCGTCGATCTACGGCCACAATTTCACCGCTATACTTTTGATTTCGTATTTAGTATTAATGTCTTAATTTTTTTATTTATGAAGTTTTATTCTATTTTCCTATTTTTGCCCTCACTTAAGGGCTTAGATATGTGTAAGCCCTAGGGGCATTGTAGTACTTTGATTTTCTCATTGTATAGGCTATTTAAAACCTCCCTCTTCTTCTTTGAGTGAGGGTTAATGAATGAATTATGAAAAATTTCTTGCACATGTGTTCTTCGAATTGTGAGAGTTCTAGGAGAGAGCTTTGGAGAAATCCCTAGGGAGAGAAAATGGATCACCCACCAACCTTGGAGACGGCCGGGTTCATGATTTGTTTTATCGTTCTTTTTTCTTTCCATCTCCTTTCCTCCTAGCCGTTGGATTCCCCAACCAACCCCCCACCTTAAGCCGTCGGCCACCATAAACCCACCCTCACCATCAGTTAAGCCCCGCGCCACCCCCACCCGCAGCTCCCCCTCTTTCCCCTCCACCATCCACGACCCAACCACAAACCGCCGGCCCCACTTTAGTCTTTCCCCCCTTTTCCCTTATTTCCTAATATAGATTGCCTATAATTAGGATTAAATTTGAATTCAAATCTAAGTGATTTGAAATTCAAAATCTTTCCTAAAATAAGAAATCTATTTTAGGAAAGTATTTAAATCTCATCTCAAATCAATCTTTAATTGAATGAGATTTAATTTCACTTACCTAATTGAAGATTACCTATTAAGCAAGCCATAGACACTTGCTTTAAATCCCTATCCCTTCCATCAAGTCGCCGGCCCCCATACCCCTCCTCTTCAAAATTGTTTCCTAAAGCTCCACTTTCCTTATTTAACTCCATCTATCTTTGGAAGAAGTTTGAATTTGAAATAATTAAAATTGAAATCTCAAATCCTTCCTATTTCATTAATCCTATTTTTGGAAAGACAATTAAATAAATCAATTAATTCAAATCTGAATTAATTGAGTAATTAATGCCTTAACCCCAAATACATTGAATATAGACACACACACCCCTCCCCCTCTCTCTTGGCCGAACCCTCCTCTTGCCCACCTCATTATTTCTTTCCCATAAAATCAGCCCCTCACTATGGAAATACTTCCGAACTCAGCTCTAGCCTACCCGCCCCCTCCCTCATCCCATAACCTACTTAAATTAAGTTCCAAAACAACACATTTCTTTTTGAGAATTAATCTCAGCTTTTTCCCTCCACAATCTTCTTCCAAACTCTAAGCCTAATTCACCCAAAACCTGAACCCAGTCTTCCCCAAGCCTCTTCCCCCTTGGCCGGCCACCTTCCCTTGCCTTCTCCCACTTAGATTCTTGGGAGAAAGCTTTCCCAATCTTCATGTGCTGCTATTTACGCATCTTTTGCTTGTTGTCCAGAAATTTCTGGATGCTATTAGTTGCTGTCCACCCTTCCAAAACCCAAGAGAGCTGCTGTCCAAGACCACCTATTTGTTGTTCAGAGAATCCAGCAGCAGTTCGCTGCTGTCCAACCCCTCTGGGAGCTACCGTTGCTGCCCGGAACTATCCAGAATCGCTGTCCCAGATTGGCTACTTGCTGTCCAGAATTTCCCAAGTATCAAAGTTGCTGTCCAGCAATCATAGACATCTCCTATTGTTGTTTCTCTGGCTTTAAAGTTCAGATTGCTATCCAACGACATCGAGAAAAATCGAGGTTGCTTTCTACTTCCGCTCAAGCACATAAACACCACACCGGAGCTTTGAATGTCTTGTTTATTTGGGTGATCTTTCCTCCTACTATTTTATCTTTTAGTCGCTCTCAATTGTAGTTCTAATTGACTCATGGAAAGTTGTGTTAATTTTTCCTGCTAAAGCCTAGTATTTAGTAGGAGTTGTGTGAGAGATCTTTCATAGCACTACTCTTATTATTAGATTAGGGATTTCTTGTTGAAACTCATTTTGTTTGCAACGTCAAGAGTAAATGATTGTTATGTGATTTTTACTTCTTGCAAGTAACTTGGCCTAAGCTTATGTTTACCGTTCTTTATGTTTTATTTCATTATTTAACTCACCATAAAGCTTAGTTAACTTGCTCTTAATCATCAAGCGTGCAAAATCCTTATCCAAATCATATTTTCATATATGTCTTGCATCACATCGGCTACATGAATCCTTTTTCTCCATTGTGTCATGTTAAGAGTCAAATTTTCATCTAAATATAATAAAGAAAAGTCATTACTAATATTTTCTAACCAAGTCTTTTTAGTTCTACCTCTACTTTTATTAATATAAGTCAAACCTAATACATTTACTTTCCTAAGCAGGTCATTGGAAGGCCACTGTTTTATGTGACCAAACCATCTAAGGCGACTCTCTAATCTTATGTTCCACTGGTGCTACTCCAACCCTTTCACGTATATGCTCATTAATCATAATTTAAGAAAAAAAGATTCAAAATAATCCCCCAACTATCATTGAGTTAAATTAATCCCAGAATATCAAAATTTTCGTAATCTAGTCCCCTCGACCATGCAAAATTAATCTCAAATGGTCTGTCAAACACAATTGAAATCAATTTTGAAAGTTCAAGAAATTAAATCAAGATATATTTTATATCTGAATTTTAATCAATTTCTATCAAAGGAAACTAAATTAGAAAAATGTCAAAATTTGTCACATACAAATAATCAATGGGTTATTCGGACTTCTTCTCGTATTTTTTTATAATAGAAAAGAGAAAAATAGAAAAAAAGAAATGAATTCGCATGCTGTATCGTGGGTAATAAGTGATTCAAAAAGCTGACTCAAAATAGAACTAGACAATCCTAATGCGGTAAATCTCCTATTAAAAAAAGTTGAAATAATTGCAAGCTAGGATGAAAAGAAATAATGCTCACCTGTGACACTGAATGTTTTTGACAATGATGATGTGATGATGGTCCTTTCTTGCATCCCATGAAGAGAAGAAATGGACACATGATTATGTATGCCAAATGTTATATACTCATATACCTGGAAAAACTGAATAGCATTACTACATATTGATAGAAGTAAATAAGAACACAGGTTAATAGTAGGCAGCATTTAATGAAAAAAATGACCTAAAACAGCTGGTGGCATCTACATCAAACATAAAATCAACCCGCTTGATGAATTATATGCCATTATAGGTTGAGATCACAACAAAAAGAAACATTTTAAAATAATAGAATTACAAAAGAATGATATTCTTCAACTTATAGTGGAAATCTTAATGTTCTTCCATAAGAAATAATTAGCATCAACTATCAAAACCTTTAAACATATGAATAATGTTTTGTGATCTTAAGATTGTATGTTTTAAAATAATGACTTTGTGGGTGGTTAGCTTTCAACTATAGCTTTATTTTTTTAGGCTTCAAATATATATTCAAATATTCTATTATTATGAATGCATTAAGCTATTTTTCTTTGCAGTCAATTGTTTCTCGTGACAATGACTACGATCAAAATGGAAGGAAACCCTTTGATTTACAATATGCTTAATTCAGCACTTGCCAAAAAAAATACTCTGTTGGCCTTAAGAAAGTGTAAATGCTTTCGCCTCATTTTATCATTTGCAACCTCCTTCAAGAAATTTAATTAAGCAGGGCTCCATACTTCATCAGTAATGCAAATACAATCCCTGCTGCGGCAAGCTTCAGCAATGGCTTCAAGTTCTCCCGTGGTGAAAACTTTCCCAGTTGGATTATGCGGGCTGCAACATTATAAAATTAGCCGTTTAAAAGAATAAAAAGTATCCATTGATGAAATTTATATGTATATTATTGCACAGTACCTTGTTAAACCTTTAGATGACTGATCCTATCAAGGATCTCTAAGAATTTACAAATAACAGCTACTGCTTACCTTCAATGTTTGATCTGACCATGATGATCAAGTTGATGAGTTGATGAGAAATTATTTCCATGGAGTCATTTAGAAAGTTATTAAAAGGTTCTTTAGTAATTCTATTTTCTTACTTTTAAGTCATTAATTAATGATATGAGGTTCTATAAAAGGGCCTTTTCACTGTGGTGTTCCTTTCCAGATGGAGGTGATGTGTTTTAATCTTTAGAAAAACACATATTTATGGTTTTAAATCAACCAATTTAGAAATCAAGGAGAAGGGGCCTCTTGTGAGTTTCCTTTCCTTGCGTAGTAATCCCATTATAAATACGCCTCATAAAAGAGGCAACCTCCACCAAATACATTAGTTGATATAATGGAATAATTTCCTGATCATATACCTATCAGTACATATCATCATTAGAACTTTAGGCACCTCCACAGCCTCCTCAACCCCATTAAAAATGTTCTTAGGATAGGTCCCAATACCATCATCCTGAAATAAGCAAATAATCTTAGAAACTACATGAACCCTTTAGACCTTTGGAATCTTAGGAACCATAGTCTTAGAGCCAGAAAGATAATAGAAGCCATAAGCAATTTTAAAATCCTATTAAAAATTATTATTCTAGTGACACTCATGATGGTAATTGGTAACCACTATAAGCATCATGAAAGAGATTATGAAGTTCATCAGATCAAAGTCATCATAAATATGAAGCGCTTAAAAAAAGTTAAGATTATGACACTATCTATGATGGTACAGTGATCCAAAATTTTCTTGATTGTGTGTCTAAATCTAAGGACTACTTGAATTGTTTTGAAAGAAAAAATCATATATGTGATCTTTAAAAAGAAGAATAAATGATAGAATTTTGTTTTGTGAATAATGTTCATCTAAGAATGAAGTGAGACTCTTAAAACGTCAGACCATAGAAGATGCAAATCACAAAATATTAGAGATGAATTAATAACTTTCTTCTTCTTGGATTTTGTAGAAAATCATATGATTTTCAATAATAAAATTAGTAAATTAGAGCTTTGTTGGAATGTGTGTGTGTGTGTGTGTGTGTATATATATATATATATATATATATATAATCAGAAAATTATATTCATCGGGCATGAATCTTGAGGAAAATTTTAGCTTGGAAACTTCTGAAATTAAATCTAGGACCATCCGATCTGATTTCAGCAAATTTATTGTCGAACTGAACATCTCGAAAAGAAGAACTCAAAGATACCAAATTCGATCCAACATGAGCCCAAATGGATCCAAATCGAGGACCCAAAGCATATTTGGAAGGTTCAAACCATAAATTGGATGACCAAATGATATCCAAATGTGACATGCTTATAGTTGAATCGAGCGGCTCGACGAGATGAATTTAACGAGGCCAATATCGATGAATTTTGACATCATTAAGGCACTCAAATACTATATAAACGATTCATAATCGAGGGAATCGATATCAGCCATCCATTTGAACCACTCCCAGCGTGCCATTGATCTTCTCCCTATTTATTGGTCATGTCACTCTCAAAAAACTATAGATAGACCCCTCATTCTTCATTGAGAGGAAAGGAAGAAGAAAGGGAAAGAAGAGTTGTAAGATCTCTCTTGCCACCAAGCTCCTCCTTGACCACTGCTCGGCCATTGACCGTCATCAAACTTTCGCCAATCTTCCGCCTGGCCATCAACTGTCGTCTGACTTTCACCCGACCACCAATTATTGCTGAACAACAATCTTGCCGATCTTCGTCGCCTACCGACTATAGTCCTTATAACCACCGTCGCCCAACTACGGCCTTTCCGTCCTCCGTCGTCTGCCAATTATGGTTCTTTTTACCACCATCTCCAGACAATGATCTTTCTGACCTCCAATGCCCGACTACGTTCCTTCCGACCACTATCGCCGGACTACGATCCTTTCAACCTAGTGACCTACATGGCTCGCCAACTATAATCCCGCCAACCAAACGAGCAAGTCAATACTTTTTCTTCCAACTCTCACCATGTAATGCACTATATATGATGTATATTTACTTCATCGAGCCAAGGCCTTCCCCAAAAGGAAGGGCCTCGATTGTAATCAACTGCAAACCCAAGTGTATTCACTTAAAATAGGAAAGGCCCCGTGATTTTTCCCTCTTTTCAGGGGTTTTCATGTAAGAACTCTGGTGCTCTTATGAATGCTACACCCCTATCTTTCATCTGTTTGTGTGCTGGATCTTCGTACAAAGCTGGGACGCTAAAATTTATGTTTTTCTTCCGCCGCAAATATTCTAGGACGCAACATATATATAATGGTAGTTTTCTAATCACAGTAGTTTGCATATGAAATTTGATTCAAACATCATTAGGTTACAATACCAAACCATGCTATTAGACAGAGGCAAAGCTAATATTATTAAGTAATAACAGCTTAAATTTTAGCGAATACCAAAAACGATCCTTAATCTTGGCTCAGCTACCCAAAATATGTAAAAGTTTGTTGTGGTTATAATTTCAAAGTGATTAAAACAAACTTGTTAAAATTAAAAAATACTAACCTGTTAAGAACCACAGCTTTTGTCCGACTTGTGAAGGATTTTTTAAATTTTTCTACGTCAAAAGTCCAATAAGGTGGATCCAATGGCACATAGACCTGAAAAATTCAATCGAGGAAATAAGAGGGTTAAACTGTCTCCAACAATAAACATACTTGGAAAATATATAATTTACAAAAGAGTTCATCAATCCACATGGACAGCATGTTATATAATTCTATGTTTGCAGCTATCAAAAATGGTTTCATCAATAATCTTGTCAATTATGTGACTGACATCATGACTAAAGGCTATATCTGGGTATGCAAATGGAATCCAGATATTATACTGGAGTAAATCCAAGGTAAAATTGATGTTCAACTTACAGGTATTCCTCCAGCCAAAGAAATGCATGGCCCATATGTTTCATAAGCAGGATCAAACAAAAGAACTTCATCCCCATGGTCGATCACTGTCAAGTAATTTTCAGATGCCATAAATAGCCATAAAATCTGATCTTACTTCTTATTAAATCTAAGACATCAATCTTCAATACAATGCCCTGTAACTCGTGTCTAATGCATTTGCCAATCCAGGTCAAATTTCGCCCTCATTCAACATAAATTTTTTACACTATAAAGACAGGGCAGGAGCAGGGTAGATTGATCACCAAAGAAAATATGCGAAAGTTTACCAGCAAATATAGATGCAGCAAATGCTTCGGTCTGGCCGCAGCTGATCACAACATCAGTGAGTGGATTTATATGAAGGCCATGATCTCGTTTCATTTTTTCTTCCAGTAATTCACAAATGCCTTGCACATGCCTTTACTCCAGAGCAAGAAAGTTTAGAAGGGTACCGAGAACGCTAAGCTTTAAAACTGAATCCAAATGTATCATTCAATAAAATCAAGGTTAAGATTCAATACCGTAAAAGAGTGCCATTAAATACATCTACTCCAAGATATTATTGTAATGCATTCTGTTAGCACCCTAGCTTTTTTTTTTAAGAATGCAACAGCAATATTATTAAGAAAAGAAACTATTAAAAACTACTAATAGAATCACATTCCTCCTTTAACAAAAGAAAGAAAGAAGAAGGAATACTATCCAAACTAAAATCATCCCAAACAAAGTCATAACTAAGAGCTATGTTAACACATAGATCAGCTAACTTATTACAACTCCTATCCACACAAATAAAAAAAACATAATTAAAATCTTTAAGAACAATAGAATCCTCCATTTGTATTCAATAACTCCACCATACGAATCTTTAGAACAACCTTGAAGAAACTTGATTACATTAACATTATCACCTTCCACTATGATCCCTTTATAATCCAACATCCACTTCTGCAAGAATCGGCTCAAGGACTGGACTGCTAGCAACTCCAATCAGTAAACGTCCTGGACTGCTAGCAACTCCAATCGGTAAACGTTCCAATGCACCCCACTGAAACCGAATGCAAATAAGAACCTTCCTTTGTAATCTCTCAAAACACCTCCAACACTAGCTTTGTAAGTGAAAGCAAACAAACATCAATGTTCACTTTGATCCAATCAGGAGGAGGATGATGCCAAGAACTCTTCAACAGCCGGTTAGGCTGATTGACCCCCAGAAGCCCGAATTTAAAACACCACAACCTGCCGAACTAACTATAGAAGCAATACTAACCGTGTTCGAAGAAATGACAAAATTGATATCTTCATTACCAACATATACTCCTTTGCTTCTCGACTTACATGACAAAAATACCATAGTACAATAGATTCTACATGAAACAAGTTGTTTGGAAGCATTTCGTTCCAGCCATTCACTGCATTCAATCAGGGAATGAAAAACTGGAATGGAAAAACCACACTTATTCAAAATATGTATTACCTGCACCAATTTCGAACACCCCACCACCACATGTTCATCATCTTCAATCTCCAAACAGCCTCTAGGACAAGCATTGTTATCTTTCAATCTCCTATGCATCAGAAATTGAAAAGTAGGGATGGCATTATGGAATATCCTCCACCAGAAAGATTCCACATGTGGATTCAGTTTGAGTTTTTTTATCCAACTCCTTGGTACACAGGGGATTGACACACCAAAACTTCAAAAGCAAGAGCAGAAATAGTTTTACCCGAACTTTGATGAATCAACTCCACTTGATCTTCAGACAATTTAGAATAAATATTAGTATTGCGGATCAGCAAGTTCAAGTCTTCACCAAAACAATTTTGAATCTCCTCTAAATTCCATACCCCATTCAAAATGAACTTATCCAACATCCAGACAGAGTCCACATGAATCGAAACAAATGTAGGCCAATTAAGAAGGCTCTTATCTAATACCCAAACATCATTGAGAACATCAATGGACCTACCATCCGCTACCTTCAGTCTGATTATAGGATTAAGAGCATTTGCACCATCTGCAACAATCTTCCCTGCAGCAGACGAACCTTTCTTTGAACCAGAGTGAGCATTCCTTAACCCATACCTTATAGAGAACATCTTATGGAACAAGGATTCCATCTCAGTAGTAAATTCCATGCTAGTTTTGCTCTAAGTGGACCCACTTTCTTCATACAAGAATGAAGTCCACGTTCCCCCAAATTTACCGGATTGCACAAGACATCCCAACTAACATAGTGAATACCATTCTTCACATCCTATTTATGCCATATAAAGTTTCTACACAACTTGTAAATCTCCAAAAGAATACTCTTACAAATAAGAGAATGAGTGCATTGGAAAATAGGAAGCGATAATATGACTGATTTAAGAAGAATAAATTTTTCCGGCAAGGAAATAAATTTATTCCCCCAAGCATTAAGTTTCCCCAATGTTTTCTCTAAGATAAATTGAAAATCAGCACGAGCAAGTCTTCTCAGAGCAATTTTCACACCCAAATAGACCATCTCTTTAACCGTTCTAAGACACATTAGGCGGACTATAGTTTTTCTCTTCCTCTTCTTGACAGCTTTGCCAAATAGAACTACAGATATCTGATAATTAATACACTGTCAGTCCAGTTACAAAAGTCCATAAGAGTCTTTCTAACCTCCTTCACCATCTTTATACTAGCATTAGAAAAGATAACAATATCATCTGCATATAGCAAATGAGAAATTCTAGGATTATCTGGATGAAGATTGATATCAACCATATTACCCTTCTAAATAAAAGCAGTAGATAGTAGCTGAGAGCATGAAATGAACAAAAATGGGGATAGTGGGCAACCTTGCCTAAACCCACTTTTGGCCTCAATCCACTTGGAATACTTTCCATTAATCAACAACAACTTTCCATTAATCAACACAGAAAATTTAGCATTCTCCACACATTCCAAAATCAGTTTGGAGATCTTCAAGGGAAACCCGAAATACCTCAAGACTTGCTTAAGAGTGGACCACCCCATACTATTATTCGCTTGCTCCATATCGATCTTAAAAGAAACCAAGCCTTTTGTTGCTTTAAAAAATCTGAATTTATGGAAAACATCTTGAGTCAGCAAAACATGCTCTGAGATAGACCGCCCCTTCAAAAATGTAGCTTGTTCTTTAGAGATGAGCTTTGGAATCATACCATACATTATATTCAACAGAACTTTAGCCACCAACTTATAAATTGACTTACACAAGCTAATAGGCCTGAAATTAGCGGGTACCATTGGATTTTCAGCTTTTGGAATAAGCACCACAACCGTTTTCTTCCAATTCACATCCATAGCACCCGTAGAAAACACATGATATAATGCCTTCCAAATATCCTTTTTAATAATGGGCCAATAACTCTTAATGAAAGAGTATGAGATACCATCAATATCAGGGGATTTATGTCCCCTAAGTTCACTTACCACTCCCATAACTTCCTCCACTGAAAGCTAAGCCTCAAGCACAGCCATGTCTTCATCATCCAGCACCATCAATGGGGAAGGTCAACCATCCAACAAGCAATCACTATGACGCCATTTATTTCTGAAAAAAAAAAATGAAAAAGTTTTCTTCTATTTGGTTCTGATCTTCAACAAGAAGCCTACTGTCATCCTTAATCGTAGAAATCCAATTAGAGTTCCTTCTAGCATTTGCATATGACTGAAAAAATCTGGAGTTATTATCTCCATTTGTCAACCAATTAACTTTAGCTCGCTGCCACCACCATGAGTTCAACAAAGCCAAGGTACTATTAAGCTCATTTACCTTAGATCTGAGCAGCATCACCTTATCTTCCGAGAGGCCCCCTTCCATAGATTCCTCCATTTGTAATTCCATAATCTCCCTTTTGAGACAATCCTTCAACCTATTAAGATCTTTTAGTTTAGCTTTACTCCAAAAAAATAGGAATTTCAATGTTCTTTTAAACTTTGTATTAAGAATTTCTGAATAGCTCCCAAAAGCTTCCCTATTCTAGGCTTTTGAAACAATCCCAACCGAAGCATGATAAGATGCCCATATATCTTCAAAACTAATAATTTTCTTGGTCTTAGGAATTTGATCCAGCAGATTAATCATAATAGGACAATGATCTGAAGCTATCCTCGTAAGATGACGCACCACCATCAATTGAGAAGAACCAATTGTCGAAGATTTGAGAAAACGCATATCCAATCTTTCCAAGATACGAGCTCCACCAACCTGGTTATTGCACCAAGTGAATGTAGGACTAACAAATCCGACTTCATGAAAGTCATTATTAGTTATAAAGGTCTTCATCTCCTTGGAACCTTGAGAAAATACAAAACTCTTTCCCCCCTCTTTATCACCTTTAGCCAATATTTAGAAAAATCCCCACCCATTACCGAAGAAATGTCTTTGGAAGAATACTCTTCGATATCCCTCAAAAGCTCCCTTCTTTTTTGAACATCCTAGCTCCCATAAACAGTAGAAATCCTCCAATTTCCTTTATTATGAATATTAAGATCACCAATAATACACTAAGAAGATTTCAGAATAGTAAAAGAAGCCAAATTGGACTTCCAAAGAACCAAAAATGCCTCCTGAAAAATCATCCGAAGGAAAATAACAAAAGTCCCAATCCAAGCCAATAAGCAAATTAACTCCCTTCCTATCAATGGAAGTTAATTTAGTCTCCAACAATCCCACAAAAACTACCTCATACTCTTTCACAAACTCCTTAAGATATAGAGAAGCTTTATTCTTCCTAGCTCTTCTACAATTCAAAAAAGCAACCGCCATATTAAAGAATAAGAGGGGAATCATGCCCCCATTTTTCTTTATTTCCCAATTCATTTTTCCTACTTCTAGTTATCAACTTAATAGGACCTAGTCCTTTAAGCTCTTTAGCAAGCTTCCACTTAACAGAAGCAGAATCACCCTCGCCGCCACCAACATCTTCCCTACTCGATTTGTTAGAATCTTCCTCCACAACTTTAGAAGATCCTGTAACCTGCATCCCAACTTCAGCAGAGTTCTACAACCTTCACCCATTTGCTCTGAAGGCTCCACAACCTTCTCAGACACCCGATACCCCCCCCCCCCCAATTGCTCTGAAGCCTCAACTTCACCCAACCCAGAAAGCAAATCAAACTTACTGACAATTTGAGTATGATCGGATGACTTTAAATCAGCAGACTTTATTGTTAGCACCCTAGCTTAGTCGTCAACTCTTCGGACAGAAACTAAAAGAGGATGAGTCAAAAAAAGTGGGAAAGGAGTGATTAACCTATACTGATTGAAATCGGAGTTGATGGCAGAGACGGCGGCAGCCTTGAAATCTGGCGGCGCGGGGAAGTCGGGGAAACCCTCGGCCAGGTTAATGGCGCCGATTCTTTGGGCGAGCTGCGAAAGCTCTTGGATTGGAGACGACTTTAGCATACGAGCGACCCTTGAGAGTTTTGCATACATTATCTCTACGCTCGATCCCTTCTGCAGATGAACACAGCGTTCAGAATTTTATAAATTTTTAATGGGTTAGGTAATCTGATGTAGCTTTATATTTGGTGGACCCTAAACAGGCGCCATGTAGCTTGGCCATTTCCGCGGACCTGGCCCGACTAATACTGGGTTTATGGCCCGTGCGAATTTTGAATTTGACGCCCCGATCAGCGGACTCGAAAATTATGATTATTTTTCAAATCAAGAGCAGTGGCTTTCACTTTAGTCATCATTTTCATAGACGAAGTTTTGTTTCCGGCAACTGTTCATCTTCTTCCAAGTTCCAAGCAAGTTCCAAGTTCGAAGCATTTGCGTTTGAATAACTTCAGAGAAACAATGCCTCAGATGAGTTCGTTTATTTCTGAAACAAATAAATTTTCTCTTTTTACATGTTTAGGGTTAGGGTTTACGTAGAAAATGCTTCTGTAGCTGATGAACTTTCAATCTTTCATGAAAAAATAATCTGAGTTTCGTGGTCAGTACAAGTCGGTACTACTTGGTACAGATTGGTATTGCACAAAGCCGATTGGTTCCACTCGGTACAGCTCGGTACTGCTTGGTTTTGGCAGTTAATATCACTCGGTACTACTCGGTATTGGCGGTTAATACTCGATATAACCTTAGATAAAAAAATAAAAATATATTATTGATTCAGTACCGAGTGAAATCATTTCAAAATGTTTGATGTGAATCGGTATAAGCTCACTTATATTGTTCGGTACTACTCGGTATTTAGAACCATTACTCCGTATAAGCTCAGGTATGTTGATCGGTATAGCTCGGTATTGCTCGGTACTGCTTGGTATTGACAAAAATTACTCGGTATAAGCTCACTTATATCGTACAAATCATGTTCTATACTCGGTACCGATTGTCTTATTACATCTTTTATGCTCGGTACCGATTGTCTTTTATATGTATTATTTAATACTCGATATTGATTGTCTTTTATACTCGGTATCCGATTTGGAAATTGTTTTTTAATTAGTTGATGTGCAGGGATATACTCCAAAGATTCATTTCAGATGCCAAACTTCGACTTTTAGAGAAGTTTGTAATCAACTTGTTCGGAAATTTGGAGATCCATTTGTTGAAAAACTGTGACAACTTCAAATTAGTCAGTTCCTGAAAGTTCATTCGATCCCTCAAACTTCCGTATACCAACATCAATCCTGGAAGTTACCGAAAATGTTGATAGGTTCAACACATACAACTGGTCAGAATCTATTAGGGGTTTCCTGGTTAATGAATTTAATACAGTTGCAAGTAAACTGTCAAGAGGATACGCACTAGGATATGTCAATAGTTTTGTCATGATTGTAATTGTGAGTATATACATTTATTTTTTTGTTCAACCATTACTCTGAGATACATTTAGTTTTGTCATGATTGTATATGTTAAATTTGAAATTCTAATAGAAATCTGAGTTGTCTTATTTTTTTGCAGATATAGTTTCTTGAACATACAATCATTCACGCTGTAGAGGATGAACTATCCCGCCCACGTTTTACTCGGTGGGACGGTAATTTTATGTATAGTGAGAAAGACGTGAACAATATTTTTGCAAACCTTCATGATGATGAGGTAGTAGAATTACGGGTTTTCATTTAAAAATATGATAAAATTTTATATTTCATTTGACAATATATCATTTTATTTCAAATTTGCAGCCATTTACAAGGAATAACAGATGATAAAAAAGACTTTATTTCATAGTCCTTCGAGTTATCCGGTTGGAGAAAATCTCGAAATTATACCATTTAACCCAACATCCATAAAGATTTCTTCTAAGTCGCCCACTCCAACTCCAGCCAGTCCAATAACGGTGCCAAGTCCAGAAACTCCAGCTAGTCCAATAATGGTGCCAAGTCCAGTTATGGTGCCAAGCCCTACTGGACCTGATCCATCTCCACCTAATCCACCTAGTCCCATAAGGATGCCTAGTCCAATTAGGGTGCCAAGCCCAGCTGGACTTGATCCATCTCCAGCTACTCCACCAAGTCCTAAGAAGATGCCAAGCAAATCCAAAATTCCATCAAGTTGGGCTCCTGATCCATCTCGCTTTGAACCTGATCCATCCATCCCAGCTACTGAACCAACTCCAATAATCAAAGAAACTAACTTGAAGATCCTAAATCAAGCCATATACAAACTTTTTAGGAAAAATAACATATTGAAGAAGAAACTGATCTTGGTTGAAACATCGAATAGGTTACGTGAAAGATGTGTTGGAGGTTTGGAACAAGTAGTCTTTGATCTGAGAGAGGAGAATCAACGTAGATACGGTGTTGTAGAGAAGTTCTTGCATGATACGTTTCTTGATTCTTTAAAAATATACGCGGGTGAAATTCCAAGTAAATCTACTTCTTCTACAACTATATCTGATTGACCAAAAGTCACCCCGTCTGCCCTATATGTTGCCCCAAAACCTGTGGATGAGGAATTGGATTCGTCCTTTCAAATTAGAATTGCTACAAGAGTTCGGCTGAGGAATGATAGAAAGAGGAAACCTCTATCAACACCTTTTACCACTGAAAACTGATCGGTACTGCTCGGCATTATGTCAAATATGCTCAGTACTATATCAATCATACTATTTATATTACGTTAACTATTTTATTTATGCCTTATGCCAAACAATGCCGAGCAATACCGAGTTTTTTTTCTTATTATTTTATAAATAATGTTTATTAAATTATGAAGGGGCTATACAATTTTCGAATTTGAGAATATAATTATTTATAGAAGTCAATTGGACGAGTTATTACTATTAGAAGAGCTTGATAATAATCACGTTGATGTATTTGCTCATTTATTAGCTGAGAAGAATAAACTTTGCCCCAACCTTTATCAACCTTTTATTTTTATTTCAAGTTACCATTGGGTTAGTAAACATTATTTGATTCGTGCATTTGCTAATTTTATTTATTAGTTTTAAACTTATTGTAAGTAATAACCACTTCTATTTCATCTCATCCAGGGTTATTACACGATATCAAAAGAGATGAAAACATCTAGCTTCGTTTCTCATATAAGCAGAATAGATATTATGAGTGCCAATTTGATCCTTGTATCTATAATAAACCAAAAACATTGGACACTTTTAGTTGGTAATCTGAGCAAGAAACGGTGAGAGTTTTTTAATTCATTACCGAAAGCAACACAAAGAAATACTCCCAAATGTTGTAAGTATTACATATATTTGACTTTTATTTTAGAAGTAACAATATTGTATGTTAATTTCATTTAAATTTTTCAGATATCTCATTTGTACGATGATGCAAAGAAAGCTTTTAACGATGATATAAGAAATTAGCCATCGAGACAATTAAAAACATCCCAACACAAGATAACAACGTCGACTGTGGCATGTTTATTTATAAATATATGGAAGTTGTGATCCAGCATGAACCTGTTCAATGGAAACTTCTTAAAAACTGGCAATCTAGTATGTCATTATTCAGGGTTGAATTAGCATATGCCATTTTATGTACTAACATTTAATAGATTTTTAATTAAATGGTGAAATTCATTTTTACATAATTTATGTGTTTTTATTAATTTGTTTATTGTACCGAATAGTACCGAGCAATATCGAGCAATACTGGTACTAAATGAAAAATACTAACTACTATGAAAACTGATCGGTACTACTCGGTATTATGTGAAATATGCTCTATACTATATAAATCATACTAGTTATATTATGATTACTGTTTTATTTTGTGCCTTCTACCGAACAGTACCGAGCAATACTGAGCAATACCGGTACTAAGTGAAATACACTCGGTACTATGAAAACTGATCGGTACTGCTCGGTATTATGTGAAATATGCTCGGTACTATGTTAGTACAGCTTAATACAGACCAAATACTGAGCAATGCTGACTTTTATTGACGTACACCGAGTACTAAAAATGACTAATACAGAGGAAAACCAAGTTATACCGAGTACTACTAAGATCTCAAAATTATCAACAAATTGTAAAAATTCATTTCCACTCACCTTCCCTATATTACATGAAAGATGATTTACTACATGTTTCTCAAGTTGTAAAGTTTATGCTTGTAGGCTGATCCCTCTCTATGGGTTTAACTTTTTTTATCTTCCTTTTCTCCTAGTGATCCTTCAATCTTGTATTTGATACGCCCTTTGTTTGACACTTCTTAGGATCTCTAATAGTTTTATTACCAGTCCCAGAAATCGGTTTATTTTTTCTGCCATCCTTGATAGAATGCACTTTTGCAGCCAATGTACTCATTGAATCTATCTCACACATTTCAGCCTCTATATTTCCTTGTGCTTCTGTGCTAATTTTATATGCAAATTGGCAAATATAATTTTTGAACATCAATTTGCTAGAACTCTAAATAGGATGGCACGCATTGATACCTGTACATTGGATCTTCCCTCAATAATATAAATCTTTTCGAACTGTGGCTGACCATCTTGGGAGTAAATATTTAACGGAAATATTAACAATATCTAATTATCTCATTACTCTCATACAATGAGAACATAATATACCCATCATAATTTTTGTGATTGTGACTCTCAATAGCTTTATTCACCGACCAAATCCCATCTTTACTCACTGAAAATCTAACCATGGCTGGACATCCAGTTCTTATACATGATTTTCGATATTTAATATTTGTACTCTTCTCAGTCTCCTTCTTGAATCCTGCTTTGGAACATACAAAATCCTTTGATTTTATTTTTCTTGAATTTAGCCAGAAATGATGATGCTCTTTCCTAACACTAAATCCATATGAATGCGCGTAATGGCAATATTTTTCATATGCTTCCTTTTCAGAGTGGTAAACACCCTGTGAAAAAAATATTCATACATCCAATTTAACATTATAGCTACATATCGATACCAAGCTTATACCGAGAAGGTTGAATGATCGGTACTAGGAAGTAATAAGTTGAATTTGCTCGGTACAAATGTATAATAAGTTTATACCGAGCGATACATATCAGTATCGAGCTATACCGAGCTTATACCTAGCAGGTTGAATGATCCGTACTAGGAAGTAATTTCTTATATTTGCTCGGTACAAATGTACAATGAGTTTATACCGAGCGATATATATCAGTACCGAGCGATACTTATCAATTAATACGACTTATATTCTTACTACTAAGATCGGTACTACTTCCATCAACATCTGATTTGCTTGGTACTTTTTTTCAAATAGTTCATACCGAGCAATACCATTTAGTACCGATCAGTACCGAGTTATGTCAAACTATACCGAGTGAATCTAATCGATACTTATGATTCTTCTCGGTATAGGGTCTTACATAATCTTCATATGCATTGATATCTAGTTCTATCCATAATGAAGCACCAAATTTTTTTTTAAAAAATTATCAAACATTATACAAAAGAAATTACTTGTATTAAATCAGAAAACACTTCATCAACATTTAACGTCGCAGTTTCCTCGAAATCTTCGAAGTCTTCCAAAGCGAAAACTACATTCGTACCTTCCATCTTCTCGAACCCTTCACGATTTCTTTTCCTATGGTATATGAACCTTATAGACTGTATAAAATCTTAGGTTTAATACCCAAAAGCTTATTATACTTGTAAAGAAGCCTCATATTTTTTTACTTTTCGTGCCCAATTCATATACACTACGACGGGCTGACCCAAAATATTTTAAAAATGTGCAAAAGAAGATGGATTCCTGTTGGGTCATTTCGGGTTATCGGGCTGCTACGTGGCGCCTGTTTAAGGGTCCACAGAATGTAGAGCTACATCAGGTAACCTGACCGAATAAAAGGCGGCAAATATGATATTACAGTCAATGTTTTAAAAACTGGACCAAACCGGCCAGTCTGACCGGTTCAACCGTGAATCGGTCTGAGGTTTGGTTCGGTTCAACCTAAGAACCGGTTAAGCATCAAACCGACCAGTTTTGTCAAAAACTGCCGATTCAACCGATGAACCGGCGAACCGGTCACGATTCTCTTGAACCAGCCGGTTCAATTTTTGCATTTTTTTAAATTTAAATTTGAAATAACTTATTTGTAAAATTAAAAAAAAATTGTAATTTAGTTTTTATTAATTCATTTGTAAGTTAATTTTTTGTTAAATTTAAATTAAATTTAAAGATTGTATATGTTTAAATTTAAAATTATATAAGATATTAGTAATGTGTGAATTCAATTTTTTTTAATAAAAAAATTATATTATTATATGATTTTTATTACATCTAAGTTTTATTTAATACGTCATACGGTTGAACCGGTCGAACCATGAACTGCTCTCTTTACCGGTTCGTTATCCTGTCCGGTTTTCACAACCTTGATTACAGTAAATTTAGTAAAATTTTAAATTTGGATTTAGTAAATTTTTACTTTGTTAAATTCTAATTATTATTTGGCATTATCTAGGTTATACTGGATTAAATTTAATGAACTTATATAAGACATTGAATCTATTATGATATTTATTTTGAGATGTAAATAAAAATTATTAATTTATTTGAAATAGCAACCAATACTTATTCAATTTAATTTAAAAAAAATGTCAAATTATTTAAGTTAATATTTGTAATTTAGTGATATAATTTATTTTTATCTAATTTATATGATAGAATATTGCTAATTATAATTTGTAATTTTTTATCCATCATAATTAGATTAATTAAAATATATGGGACCACCACCACCACAACAACAACAATCTCAAGCATTTGCCCCACTACATGGTTTCGGCTACAGAAATCAATTTTCTCCATTGCGTCCTGCTAAAAGTCAAATTCTCGTATAAATCTAATAAAGAAGGGTCATTTCTAATGTTTTCTAACCAAGTCTTTTTAGGTCTACCTCTACCTTTCTTAACGACAGTGTTATATGGGACCACCTCCATTGGGTCAAAAATATTATTTGAACTTTTTGGACCAAGTCAACTATAGTTAATTAAAATTAACATTGAACATTCAAAATCATTTTATTCGATATTCTAGGCATGTCCAACATTTTCATGTCAAATCATTACTGGTTTAACTTGGTCAATTAACATGAAGAACCAAATCCATGCATGTACTTAAATCTCCATTCAATTCCCAAACATTAGGCTCAAACCCTTTGGAGTCTCTTTCTACAATGACCCCTCTCTAACATATCATAATCATCATTGACTAGTTGACTAGTCAACAAGTCAATGGAACCCTTCAAAATCATGAAAATTGGTCAAATACTCAAGCATGGCTAGCATCTCTTTTCCTTCCAGCTAATCTAACAAAGCCAATTCAAAGTAGACAAAAACCTAAAAGTACGAGATGCGCCAAGAGGTGGGGCTGAATTGTGTTAATTCCGTATAGGTTGTTAATCATATGTTAATGTCCCAAGGCTAACCAAAATGGGTGTAATTAGTAATTTTAAAATTTTCTTAGATTTTTTAATAAAAAACTGATTTTTGTATTTTTGCAAAAAGTAAAATTTTCAACCACAAATATTAAAGTGCGAAAATAAAAAATGCGGAACATAAAATGACACACAGATTTATAGGTGTTCGGTCTAACAAGACCTACATCCACTCCCTGAAGAGTCCCTCTTCGGTATTGCATTATTAATAAAAGTAACTCTCATTTTACCCCCACAATAAGGCGAAGAAGCCTTCACAATTTTCCTCTCTTCCACGAATCCCTGGTGCGGGAGAGAACCGTCGTCCTTTCACACCCTCCAAGTATCGGCAGAGAACCGTCGTCTGTTCACATTCTCTAAGTGTCAACAGAAAATCATCATCCTTTCACACCCCCCAAGTGTTGATAGAAAATAGTCGTCTTTTCACCATCTCCAAGTATCGGCAGATAACCGTGTTGAGAGAGTTGCTACTTAGCTTTGCATGTTTAACATTTTTGCAACTTATATATTTTTGATGATTCCAAATAATATTATTTTGATTATTATTTTCTCCTAACAAATTTTGAAAGAATTGTTTTGCTCTTATGTGCACTAACATTTCAGAGAAATCATACTCCGGATTGTTGATGACTTCAAATCAAATTCAATTTAGAGTTATTATATTTTTTATTTTATTGAGTCTGAGAGAGTGTGATTGTAATTGAGTAACTGAGCACCCACACACCCGGAGAAGAGTTTTAAAATTCACATTTTTTAAACTGGTCGTACAGTATGAACCCTGTTCGTATAAGATAATATGGTCAATTATATTCCCTAATGAGCAATGGAATGAACAGAGAGGGTTAAAATTTTTCCAAATATGAAGATCATACGGTCGATATTTTTCATTCGTCCCAAGACGATCTCTTCTATTTTTGGCAGATACATAGTTCATCCAGATGATATTTTCCGTTCATCACAGGATGATCTCTTCTATTTTTGGCAAGTACACAGTTTATCCAGACGATATTTTTCATTCGTCATAGGACGATCTCCTCTATTTTTAGAAAATACATTATTCGTTCATATGATATTTTTCTTTCATCCCAGGACGATCTCCTCTATTTTTGGGAAATACACAGTTCATCCAGACGATAAATTTCATTTATCCCAAGATGAACTCCTCTGGTTTTGCCAAATGCAAAGTTCGTACGGATGATAATTTTCAATCGTACCGGGATGAAGGGCTTTGTTCTATATACTTGTAGTTTGTTCTGACTTTTCGTACTAACAAACTTTAAAAAATAAATGTTCATATCAGATGAACCTAGTTCATACGGGACGATGATCGGGTACGAAGGCAGTTCATATCGATTCACATTGATTTTATACACAACAGTTTTTATACAATTTTTACGTATGAAATACGATCGTACGGGATGACCGTGGACGATAAAATTTGAAAAATGCAGTTTTCTGGATGGTGTTTCATATCTTTTATATAAATGGTCCACTTAAGATTGTCATTTAATCTTTTTGTCATATGGTCTTCATAAATGGTAAAAGGAAATTGAAGGAGAGAGTTAGAGAGAGTGTATAAAGGAGATTTCTTCCTATTGGAGAGTGAAGGGTTCACTTGGTTACTCAAGGGTAAGGATCTCTGTGTGTATTTTATGTTTTCTTCACTCTTTTCTCTTGTCCTTCCAGATTTTTTGTGTGAAAATATTTCAAGAAGATTTGATTCTCTGCCGACACTTGAATAATGTTAATAGCCGAAGGTGTTGCAATCCATGACCCCGAGTTTGAGATTTTGATGATGACAAATAATGTCATCTGAACTACTATTCATTAAATATCTTTGATTTATGTTATTATATGTGAGTACTAACATTTCAAGAAGATCACAAATTACTCAGGACAATAGGAAGACTCAAGACTGGGTAGAGTTTGAGTGTGAGTTTGTATCATTGTAATTTTTTATTTATTTTATTTTCTCTTTTCTTGAGTCTGGCCATAAACTGCATATAAATCTGAGTAATCATGTACACATACAGGGGGAGAGGGTTTTTAAAAGTAAAAATATAAATTTTCTTTCTCTCTTGATCGTAATGCACGACTTTATATCGTATTGTACGATCTTATCTATTTGAATCATATTTCTGTGAACAGGTCGTACTGTACGATTTATATCATACTATATGATGTGTTACTAATCCAAAACCCTAACCGCCAGATTAATTTGAGTAAGTTTATTAGCCATTTGTACTGTATGATGTAATTCATACTATATAATTTATTTTGAATACTTAAATTAACCCGTGATTACATGAATAAATCAAGGTTTTAATTACTGATTGGTACTCGTACTGAAGGAATAAGTTTGTACTATATAATGAACAGAGATGAGATTTGATCGTCCCGAACTTCATCCTGGACGATCTCGTATTTTTGCTTAATCATACTGTACGATATGTATCGTATCATACGATGTACAGAGATAAGTTTTGATCATCCCGAATTTCATCCTGGACGATGCCTTATACGAAGTAGGTCATACCCTACAATGTACAGAGATGAGTTTTGATCATACTGGTTATCGTCCTGTACGAACAGAAGCATTGATGATCATATCGTATGATTGCAAATCATACTGTACGACTATGTTTAGAAGTTTTTAAACTATTCATAAACCTTCATACTAGGACGAAGCATGTTATACAAATCGTACTGTATGATGGTAAATCGTACTATACGATAGTAATAGCTACTTTGAAAATTTCAGAGATTTTGGAGCCCGTTTTAAGTATCAAAATAATAATATTTTTTAGAGTGATAGAAGAGAGGGGAATATGATTAGAGAGGAAATCCTTGGGAGAGAACTCTTGAGAAGTTTTTTGGGGTTTGAGAGAGGAAGGAGAGGATGAGCTTGGTGAGGGAGCAGTATGTGAGGGAGATCACACGGTTGCTCCATTCTTGCCGCATCTTGCTCCTCCTATGGCCCAAGAAGAACTTGTGGGAGGCTCTCTGAAGGGGAGACTCTTCTACATCCGTGTCCTCGAAGGTACTCTGCCTTCTCCAGGAGGTAGAAAAATGAGAAGGTATGCTTCCGTCACAAGGATGATGAGAAAAGCGCTTGGCACTCCACCACGTTGGGTTGGTGAAAGTGAGTCTTGTAAGGGCTTCTCCGCCTTGCCGAGGGAGCAAAAGGAGAACTATAATTTTGTAATGAAATTCCTGGAGTGGAGGACTTTGGGGAGTAGACGTAGGTCATGGTTTGATCAAATCACTATAAAACTATGGTGTGCTTTTTCCTTATCGCTTTTTATTTTTGCTTGCACTTTTTTTTTATTATATTTGCTTGGTGATAATTATGAAAGAAAAAGAATTTCATTGTTGCAATTTTTTTTCAAATAATTGCTTCTGCATTAGATAAATTTTTCTTGTTAAAAAAATTATTAGAATTCTTGTTTAAGATTTTTTAGTGCAACAAGTTTTTCGTAATTCCCCCCCCCCTCTTGGGACATCTAGTAACTTCTGAAGGTTCTCTGCCTATACTTGGAGAATGTGAACAGCCGAGGGTTCTCTGCCTACACTTGGAGAGTATAAAAAGCCGAAGGTTCCTTGCCTACACTTGGAGAGTGTGAAAGGACGAAGGTTCTTTGCCTACACTTGGAGGGTGTGAAAGGATGACGATTCTCTACCACACCGGGGATTGGTGGAAAAGAGTTTTGTATAGGCTTCTCTGCCTTGCTGTGGGGGCAAAAAGAGAGTCACTTTGGTATAGTGCAATACATGAAGTTGGAGACTTCATGGAGTGGATGTAGGTCGTGTTTAACCGAACCACTATAAAATCTTGCATCTTTTTATTTCCGTTGCTTTTTTGTTCTGTAAGTTTTTAAATTTTTCTGTGATTAAAAAATTATTTTAAATAAAATTTTAAATCAACTTGCTCAAGTTCATTAATTAGTTTCTATAATTTTAAAATCTAAGAAAGGATCAAGTTTTAAAAATTACCAATCATCCCCCTTCTTGGTTAGCCTTGGGAAATTAGATTAAGTCTAACAACATATTCAAGAATCAACGAGATTCAATAATGGTATCAGAGCATTGTTTCAAAAGCATAAGTTTAAAATACTTTTTGATTAACGAGTATGGCTACTTTTCGAAACTGAAACATACCTGGAGGGTATTCGATCACTAAACCTCCTTTGTTTGATAATATCCCTTTTGATTTTAGAAAACATGCATGTCTATATTTTTACTGTCACTTGATTATCGAATGTGGATCTTAATACAGGAAGGGTATACAAAACCAACTAGACTAGTTGATGGCATTAGAGTAGACACACCCTTTGCAGATTGGACTATAGAAAAATATGACTTAACACAACTTAATGCTAAATATTTAAATAGTTTCTTTTTTGCACTTAAGTCAGAGGACTACATGCAGATTTCCACTTGCAAGAGTGGAAATGACTTATGGAATAGACTCTGTATAACTTATGAAGGGACTAATGAAGTTAAACAGTCTAAATTAAACATCTTGTTGCATGACTATAAATTATTTCGCATGAAATCAAATGAATCTATTTCTGACATGTACACAAGATTCACTCAAATAATCACTTCTTTACATACATTAGATTGGGAATTAACAAACGCTGAAATGGTTAATAAGATTCTCTATTATTTGCATACTGCTTATGATGCAAAAATAACTATTATATAAGAGTAAAGATTTAAATGTTTACTCTATTGATAATCTTCTTAGATCTTTTATTGCTTACGAGCAAGGAGTGAGTCAAAGAATGATTGGTGTAGGAGAAACATGAAGGGAGAAGAACATAGCACTGAAAGTGGAGGAGTTAGAGAGTGATCTATCACAACGTGAGGATGAGGACAACATGACTTTGATGACTAGACATCTCAGAAGTTTTTTAAAGAGGAAGCAAAAGAGACGTCAGCGATGGAACTGAGGTAAGTTAAATAGGAAAGTTAAGGTTTCTAATGATGTGATTTGCTATGAGTGTAGGAAATCTAGACACATTAAGTCAAATTGCCCAAAACTTAAAGCCACTCTTAGCAAGGAGAAGGTAGAGGAGAAACCAAATGTGAAGAAGGGCAAGAAGAAATTCTAAAGAGCTTTTTGGGCAGATTCAGCTTCAGATTCATCAAAGACTAAAAAGGAGGAAGAAGTCGCCAACTTGTGCTTGATGGCTAAAAATCATGATCAGTTAGATCAAGAAGAGGTATATAACTTAACCTATGTTAAACTTTTAAAAGTTTTTGAAAGAATACATGATGTATATAGGAAGTTGAAGTAAATACATGCTAGTCTTAACTCAGAATTGCAAGAACTTCATAAAGACCATGAGTTCCTTAGGAAATATCATGCATTAGTTGATAGCTACCACATGAGCTTACTTTCTGAGTTCAATGATTTGAATAAAAAAAATATGAATTTAAAATCATCCTATGCAAAAATTGAAAAAAAAATTAAAAATTATAAGGATGAATTAAAGAGTGAAAAATATCATTTGAATTATAGCAAAAAAATTCTTGAAGATATGAACACATTTTTAAGATTAAAAGTAGAAGCTCTCAAGGAAAATAGGATACCTCAAATACTTGAAGATTTTACAAATCCTATTTTGTATCCAAAATTCTTACAGCTCGGGAAGAATCGGAACAGTTGTATAAGATTAAGAAATCCATTTCCTAGAGTTAAATACTATAGATGTGGGATGATTGGTCATATTACACACACTTGTAGTTTAGATAGAAAAACTTATTTAGTGTGGAGATCAAAAATGCATAAATCTAGACATATCGTACATGCATCTGTTTTAAAATTGGCAAAAGGCCTCGTGATTTTTTCAGGCTTGCTCTCACACAAGGCCTCGTGAGAGTATATGGTACTTGGACAATGATTTCTCAAAGCATATAATTGGAGATACTGCATAATTCATATCGTTGGAAGCCAGAAATGGAGGCAGGGTTACACTTGGAGATAACACCACAAGGAAGGTGGTGGGATCAGGTATGATAAGAAATTTGAAAAACTTTTTTATTGAGAATATGTTATTAGTTGAAGGCTTAAAGCATAATCTTTTAAGTATTAGTCAGTTATATAATAAAGGATATTGTGTTAAATGTTTTCTTACTTGCTGCATATTAAGCCTGAATGGTTATGATATTTTGTATGGTATACGGGTAAATAATATTTATATACTAGATTTGAATTGTATCAAAACTCATACTACTTTTTATTTGAAAACTGTTTCTGATGAATCACGGCTTTGGCATAGGAGACTTTGTCACTCTAGTATGAAAAACTTTAGGAGGATTACCCAAAAGAATTTAAAGAGAGGTATACCAAAACTAGACTTTATTAAGGATTACCTTTGCGATGCATGTCAATTAGAAAACATTTGAAATCCTCTTTTCAGTCCAATAAGGATCTTAGAACTAGTAAACCATTGGAAATTTTGCATATGGATCTTTTTGGAAGAGTCAGAACTGTAAGTCTAGGAGGAAATGTATATGGATTTGTGATTGTAGATGATTTTTCTAGATTCATATGAGTTAAGTTCTTATATCATAAGAGTGAATCATTTGAGAAATTTAGAGATTTTTTGACTTAGATTTAAAGAAAACTAGGGAGTAAAATTATAACAATTCAAAGTGATCATGGTGGAGAATTTAAAAATAAAAAAAATTGATGATTTTTGTAAGGAAAAAGAGATTGATCATAATTTTTCTATACCTAGAACCCCTTAGTAGAATAGAGTAGTCGAAAGAAAGAATAAAACATTGATTGAAGCCGCTCGAGCCATGTTGGCAGAATATTTACTTCCTAAATAATTTTGGGTTGAAGTAATTAGCACTTCATGTTGTGTTCTAAATAGGGTGAACATCGAATTGAACTTGAATAAAACACCCTATGATCTTCTTAAAGGGAGAACACATAATTTGTCACATTTGCATATTTTTGGATATAAGGTGTTTATACATAACAATGGAAAATCTGCCTTAGGAAAATATGATCCAAAATCAGATGAAGGAATTTTTCTAGAATACTCTAGTGTTGGAAAATCTTATAAAATATTCAAAAAAAGAATTTTGATAATTAAGGAGATCACACATATTATATTTGATGAATTTAGTATTTTGAAAGAGTCAAATTTTGAAGAGGATGAGATAGAAATAAACTCCCAAAAGATTGAGAAAGTTAATTTGGAAGAAAATTTAGAGATAGAAAACCCTTTGCCTAGAGAATTGAGATTATCTAAAAACCACCCTAAGGAATTGATTTTAGGTAAACCTAGTGAGGGTGTTAGGACTAGATGTGGACTGAGCAAAGAAGTTAATCATTTTTCCTTTATTTTTATAATAGAACCCACAAATATTGATCAAGAACTTTTGAATAAATTTTGGATTTTGGCAATGCAATAAGAATTAATTCAATTTATAAGAAATAAAGTTTGAGAATTAATTGCAACACCAAAGGATCAAAGTGTAGTTGAGACTAAGTGGATATTCGAGAAAAAAATGATTGACTTAGGAGCAGTCACTAGAAATAAGGCTAGATTGGTGGCTAAGGGGTATAATCAGATTGAATGAATTAATTTTGAGGAGACTTTTGCTCGTATAGATAGACTTGAAGCAATTAGGGTTTTATTAGCCTCAGCCTAGTTTAGAGGATTTAAATTATATTAAATGGATTTTAAAAGTGCCTTTTTGAATGGGGTGATTTCAAAGGATGTTAATGTGGAATAACCTCCAAGCTTTGAAATTTCAAAATACCCAAATCATATTTTTGAATTGAAAAAGGTATTATACGGATTGAAACAGACACCTAGGGCTTGATATGGGAGGTTGAGCACCTTCTTACTTGAGAGATATTTTAAAAAAGAAATGGTGGACACAACTCTCTTTTTAAAGAAATTAGAAGATGACATACTCATTATATAAATTTATATTGATGATATCATCTTTGGATCTACTGATAAAAATCTTTGTGATGAATTTTCTAAAATAATGAGTAGTGAATTTGAGATGAGCCTAATGAGAGAATTGAGTTACTTTCTAGGCTTTAGCATTAAGCAAATTGAGGAGGGAATATTTCTTAGTCAGTCGAAGTATGTTAAGGACATCGTCAAAAAGTTTAAAATGGATAATACGAAACCTGTTAGTACATCTATGAGTTCCTTCGTTGAGTTAGATAAAGACCCAAAGGGAAAATCTATTGATCAAAAGAAATTTTGAGGGATTATTAGATCTTTGGTTTACTTGACTGCTAGCAGACTCGATATTATGTTCAGTATTTATTTGTGTGCTAGATTTCAATCAGATCCAAAAGAATCACATTTGACAGTAGTAAAAAAGATTTTAAGATATCTCTTAGGAACTCAGAACTTAAGAATTTGGTATCCTAAGTTTAGCTCTTCATTTGAAATAATTTAATATTTAGATTCAGACTTTGTAGGTTGTAGGGTTGATAGAAAGAGTACATCTGGAATATTTCAATTTATTAGAAGTTTAATTATTTTTTGGTCCAGTAGAAAATAGAATTCTGTAGCCCTGTATACTGGTAAAGTTAAATATATTATCTTAGGAAGTTGTGTGGCACAAGTTCTTTGGTTAAAATAACAGTTGATTGACTTAAAATTTACTATAGACATTATTTCTATTTATTATGATAACACTAATGCCATTTGCATTTCAAAGAATCCTATTCAACATTCAAGAACCAAATTATTGATATAAGACATCATTTCATAAGGGATCATGTATCTAAAGGAGAACTGGAACTTAATTATGTTTCAACGGAAAATTAACTTGCAAACATTTTTATAAAACTACTGGCCTTTGATAGTTTCAGTACATTAAGAACAAGCCTTGGTGTGATTGATTTGAATGCTTAAATAAAATTCAGCATCCTTGATATGTGTTTTTATATGTGTTTTACTATTTTTTGGAAATTTATGTGCATATCTTTATTTATTCCTGTATTTTTGTGTTTTGTGTGTTTAAAATGTTTTCACATCATATTTCGTATTTTTGATCGATTGTATGAATTTTTTTAAGTGTTTTTTTCATACTGTATGAAATTCATTTTGTATAGGATGAATTTTGTAGTGTATCGATTGTTGGTAGGTCAGTCTATGTATCATTTTTGTTTTCAATATAGTTCGTCTGTATGATCCCCAGATCATTCGGACTATATGTATTCATTTGTATGTACGCATGTAGATGGTTATACAGGCAGAAGCAGTTATTATTTTGAATAATACATATGAACCTTTAATTCGTACATACGAACATGTGCCGTATCAATGTGGGGGGATGAACCAAATCGTCATTAAAATGATCTTAAATAATTAATCGTCCCGGACGAACTCCAGTTCATCTGTATGATCTTTGGTCAAAAAGTCTATACAAAAGGATGCATCATAAATTGTGTGAATATGAAAAGTTGTTTCATTTTAAATGCATTCATTCGTATATATGAAGTTTTATTTTGTATGTACGAACTTAAACATCGTCTAGGATGAACCAACTTTCGTTCGTATGAAAGATCATTTTTTTTAAACAGAAGGGATTTAGAACTCAAATTTCATACTCTCCAAAAGTCTTTTCAAACCCTCTCATCTTTCCAAATCCTTCAATGGCAAGCTCTAGAAAAAGGAGTAGACTGGCTAAGAAACTGAATAAGGGACCTTCCTCTAGGAATGCCGAAGAAATTTTCCTATCCAAAACAGGCAAATAATCTTTTCCTAAGTTTGTCTCATTAAAAATCACCCCTTCTAGATCTCTTCTTCAGGAGAACATTATCTTTTAAGTAATGACACTTTTCGCCTCTACCCAATTCGCTTTTATCCTCACTCTGATTTCACTCCTACAATAAAGAAATTTTTCACTATTTCCTTGCAAGCATGACTTTCAGTAATGACCAAAGTAGGATTAGTTCCTATGCTTTGGAAAAGAGGGTAGAAATAACTAAGGAGGATCTGGGGATTTTCTTAAATTTAAGGACTCAAGGGATTATAGCCCATACCATGACCTCTGCCTCTGACTTTGATTATACTGAGATAAACCGAGTGCTTAGAGGGATTAGAGAAGTATGTCATTTACCTAAGGTAAATACTTTACACCAAGATGCTAGAATCATCCAGCATGTTCTTAGGACTTCTATCATTCCAAAAGATGGTGATCGAATAAATATCACTCCTCTTATTTCCACCGTAACATACCTGATTATAACTGGATAACCAATAGACAAATCCCAATTGATCATTGATTACATGTTTGGAATTTTTGAAATTGGCCATGCATCCCATAAGAGAAAGAAGAATATAGCCTTAAGACACCTTGTGACATATATTCTTGAAAAGAAGTATGGTCTTATTCTTCTTGTTCCATATCTAGAAGAGCTTATCTACTATAATGATACTTCATTCCGAGCAATCTTTGTTAAAGATGATGGAGGTGATGATTCTGAGGGAGAGAGGAGAGTACCTGCACCTACACCTGCACCTGCGCCTGCTAGTAGACCACACTTTTAGGAGATGGTTCATCGTTCTGATCATCTTGAGACTCATTTTAATCAACGCTTTGACCAAATTGAAGCTCATCTTTAGCAGTAGGATTTTCAATATCAGTAGGATATGGGCTGGGTAAGAGGTCAATTTGACTCGATCAACACAAGTATAGCTATGATGAATAGCTATTTTAATCTATTCAACTAGCCACCTCCTCCAGATCAGGGCCACTCAGAATGATTGATGTACTTCTTCTATGTTTTTTTCTTTGCCAGTTTTGATGATGTGATATGATGATATTTTAAATGTTTGTGATTGTTGTTAGTTTTAATTTTTATATTTATTGAATCTTAGATATTGATATCAATTATGCTACAATGTATTATCATTTACCTTAATATCAATAAAAACTATCTTGTCTTATTTTAGTTATTTTTGATCTCTTTCAGAAATGTTTGTTAGCCTATATGATTATCCTAACACAATTGATCTAATAAGTTTTATAATTTTAAAAGTAATACAAAATTTAAATTCATTAGAAAAATCTTATTTTTCAAAAAATTTAAGTTGCCTTATAACTCGATCAAGTTAAGGCTATCAATCTCATGATTCTTTTTAGACTAACATAATTTTAATATTATTATTGCAATTTTGATATTTTATTATTTTTAATTTCTCTTTTCAATATAAATATCTTTGTACTTAGAGAAATTTGAGCTTTTAGATTATCAAATTTGGAAAGATCAATTAAAAACTTGAGAAATGAACAAATGTACAAAAATCAAAAGAATGTGTAATGGTTCACAAATTGAAAAAGAGGAACAAAATTAGCCCAATATAAAAAGATGCACAAAGTGTGACACAAATATTGAAAAGTGTATGCTCTTTCCTCTACCTTTTAATCTTCAATTTCAAATCAATCTAATGATCAATTATATTTTGTATTGACATTCGACTTAAATTCATTTTCATTTCGCCACCTTTGCAATAATTCTCCTTATCTAATTGTCTAGAATGATGCATGATCTTGATTTATTTTTCCTTATCTGTGTTATATCTTAACATAAATGATATGAATCTTTATTTTTCTCTAATGAATATTAATCTTGTTATTGCAAATACAACTCAATCTCTTTTAGGATCAATTATCAAATACTTCTCATATGACTTCTTACATTTTCGTAGTTTGTTTCTTCTTCTCTTTTTGCTGTTGTAAAAAAGGGGGAGAAATATTGTTTGACATTTGATTATTTTATTCGTGTGTCTTGTTTTGTTCGTGTCTTGAGTTTTTTTTGTTTTTGTTCATGCTTAGGGTTTTATTTCTCGTTTCAGTGTCATTTTTGTGTCGTCTTTGTGTGTGAAAAACATAAATACCACTTATACTCACATGCTTATTTATTCAGGGGGAGTTTAGGAGAAACTTAGGATTTTCAAATTTACACAAATAATAATTGTTTTGCCATCATAAAAAAGGGGGAGATTGTTGAGAGAGTTGCTACTAAGCTTTCATGTTTTACATTCTTGCAACTTGTATGTTTTTGATGATTATAAATATTATTATTTTGATTATTATTTTCTCCTAACACATTTTGGAAGAATTGTTTTAATCTTGTGTGTATTAACATTTTAGGGAAATCATACTTCGAATTATTGAAGACTTCAAATCAAATTCAGTTTAAAGTTATTGTATTTTTAATTTATTGAGTATGAGAGAGTTTGATTGTAATTGAGTAACTGAGCACACACATACCAGGGGAAGAGTTTTAAAATTCATATTTTTTAAATTGTTCATACAGTACGAACCCTGTTCGTACAGTATGAACCATGTTCGTACAGTACGAACCTTGTTCGTATGAGATGATCTGGTCAGTTATATTCCCTAATGAGCAATGGAACAAACAAAGAGGGATAAATTTTTTCCAAATATAAAGATCGTATGAATGATATTTTCCATTCATCTCAAGACAATCTCCTCTATTTTTGGCAAATATACAGCTCGTCCAGATGATATTTTTTGTTCATCACAAGATGATCTCCTCTATTTTTGGAAAATATAAAGTTTGCCCAGTTGATATTTTCCATTTGTTACAGGACGATCTCCTATATTTTTTTTGTAAATACACTGTTCGTCTAGACGATATTTTTATTTCATCCTAAGACTATCTCCGCAATTTTTGGGAAATACATAGTTCATCCCGATGATAATTTTCATTCATCTCAGGATGATCTACTCTAGTTTTACCAAATGCAAAGTTTGTACGGACGATAATTTTCAATCATACTAAGATGAACGGCTCTATTCTATATACTTGTAGTTCATCCTGACCTTTTGTACCAACAAACTTTGAAAAAGAACTATTCGTACTGGACGAACCCAGTTCATACGGGATGATGATCAGGTATGAAGGTAGCTCATACCGATTCATATTGATTTCGTATGCAACAATTTTTATACTGATCATACGTACAAAATACGATCATACGGGACGATTGTGGACGATCATATTTGAAAAAATGCAGTTTTATGGACAATTTTTCATGTTTTTTCTATAAAATGTCCACTTAAGACTGTCATTTATGTTAAGATAGTTGCTATTTGCATGCTTTACATTTTTGCAACTTATGAAGTTTTGATGATTCCAAACATTATTGTTCAAATGTGTAGTTATCTCCTAACATTTTTTTTAGAAGAATTGTATTTGCTCTTGTGTGTACTGACATTTCAGGAAAAATGAACTCCAGACTACGAAGACTTCAAATTAAATTCAGCATGCGATATTTTGTATAATTTGATGCTTGCACTTTTCTTAGAAATCAAATTGAAGGGGAGTGATTGTATTTTGAGTGAATAAAAACATACACACACATAAGGAGATCATATAAAATTTATACTGATCGTACAGGACAATTTCCAATTCGTACTGGACGATCAGACAGTTATCTCCTATAGAGCATATGGAACAAATTGGAACTTGCTCGAAAAATTTTTCTAGGTCATATTCGTCCAGGATGAAATAAATTATCGTCCAGGATAATTGGTTCTCTGGAAAATTTTCGTCCAGATGAAATTATATTATTGTCCGTGGCGACCGGTTCTCTGGAAATATTTCGTCCAGACGAAATTAAATATCGTCCAGGACGATCGGGTCTCTAGAAAATTTTCGTCCAGACGAAATTAAATTATCATCCGTGGAGATTGGTCCTCTGGAAAATTTTTGTCCAGATGAAATAAATTATCGTCCAGGACGATCGGTCCTCTGTAAAAATTTCGTCCAGACGAATAAATTTTCGTCCAAACGATTAACCGACTTCTCTACTTGTGAAATTGGATTTCTTCACTCTTTTTCTTTCTTCCTTCTAGATTCTTGTGAGAAGATCTGTCAAGGAGATCCGGTTCTCTGCCGACACTTGGAGAGTGTGAACAGCCGAAGGGTTCTCTGCCCACACTTGGAGAGTGTAAACAGCTGAAGGGTTCTCTGCCCACACTAGGAGAGTGTGAAAGGACGGACGGTTCTCTGCCAACACTAAGAATTGTGTAAAAGGACGGACGGTTCTCTGCCGCACCGGGGAGTGGTGAAAAGAGTGTTGTAAAGGCTTCTCCGCCTTGCTGTGGGTGCAAAAGGAGAGTCACTATTGGTATTAGTGCAATACTCAGAGGGTGCCTTTGGGGAGTGGATGTAGGTCTGGTTATAGACCGAACCACTATAAATCTGGTGTCATTTACTTTACTGTTTTTATGTTTTCGCACTTTATATTTCAGTTTTAAAAACTCTGTGGTTGAAAAACATATTTCTACAAAATTTAAAAGAAATTTTATTTCGGTTCAATAATTTTCTAAAGGGGACTTAAATTTTTTAAACTACCAATTCACCCCCCTCTTGGTAGCCTTGGGACATTCACTTAGGCTTAACAACCTAATTACTAGACTCAACAAGTGGTATCAGAGCACCGTTTCAAAATCATAAGTTTGAACTACTTTTTGATTAACGTAGATGGCTACTTTCGGAAACCGAAACACACTTGAGGGTTACTCTATCACTAGACCTCCACTGTTTGACAATATTCCTTTTGATTTTTGGAAAACACGCATGTCTACTTTCTCTGCCTACACTTGGAGAGTGTGAAAGGATGAAGTTCTCTGCCTACACTTGGAGAGTGTGAAAGGACAACGGTTCTTTGCCACACCAGGGATTGGTGGAAGAGAGTTTTATAAAGGCTTCTCCACCTTGCTATGGGGGAAAAAGGAGAGTCACTTTGGTTTTGTGCAATACCTGAAGTTGGAGACTTCAGGGAGTTGATGTAGGCCATGTTTGACCGAACCACTATAAACTCTTGTGTCATTTTATTTTTTGTTGCTTTTTATTTCTGTAAGTTTTTAAATTTTTCTATGGTTAAAAAATTATTTAAAAAAAAATTAAATCAACTTGCTCAAGTTTATTAATTATTTTCTATAATTTTAAAATTCAAGAAAGGATCAAGTTTTTAAAATTACTATTTCACCCCCCCTTCTTGTTTAGCCTTGGGACATTAGATTAGGTATAATAACCTTTTCAAGAATCAATGAGATTCAACAAACTGCCGTACTTTCACACCCTCCAAGTGTCGGTAGAGTATCGAATCTTCTTCAAAGATCTTCTCTCGAGCAACTAGAAAGAAGAAAGGAACAGTTGTAACTAAAAACTAAAAGAGATTCTTACCTTCGAGTAAACATGTGATCCCTTCACACTCCACTTGTAAAAACTCCCTCAACACTCTCCCAAAAACACTCTTTCACTTGCCCTTGAAGAACCACGAAGAATAAAATTTTTTCACGTCAGTTTCTAAGGACCTTTTAGATGAAAGACACGAAAAAATGTCCAGAAAATAAAATATTTCCATTTTAAGCATTTATGATCGTACTGTACGATCCTATTTTTGTACATACGAATTGTTCAAAAACTATTGTGTATAAACCTTTGTGAATATGTACAAAATATTTTTGTACATGATAATCATCTAATACGAATCATGTTTTTTCTGTATGAATAGTTAGAAAATTTTTCAATTTCATCAGGATGAAAAGGTTCCCCATATTTTCATACTCTGGACATTGTATGTACGAATAAGAAATTATACAGTACGATCCGTTTAGAAAAATTTGGCATTCATCGGGATGAAAATGGACCCTTCAATTTCGTACTATGGACGTCATCTGTACGAACATGATATCGTATAATACGATCGGTTCAAAAAACTTTGGGATTCGTTTGGATGAAAAGGGACCCGTCCAATTCATACTTTGTACGTCATCTGTACGAACAAGATATCATACAATACGATCAATTTAGAAAACTTTGAGATTCATCGGGACAAAAAGGGACCCGTCCAATTCATACTCTAGATGTCGTCTATACAAACAAGAAATTGTACAGTACGACCAGTTGAAAAAAAAAAAGCTTAGAATTCGTAGGGACGAAAAGGAACCCATCCAATTCGTACAATGGATATTATTTGTATGAAGGACACTTCATACAACATGAACCATACTTAGAAAAATTTTCTCCTCTCATTCGTTTAACTACTCGTAGGAGAGTGTAACTGAACAAATCGACCCATATGAAATTAATACATACAGTACGATTAGTTTTTAAAACATTTTATAAATTTTAAATACTCCACTAGTGTGTGTGTGTATAGTTACTCAATTACAATCATACTCTCTCAGACTCAATAAAATGAAAAATACATACTCTATTTATAATGAACCCTAATCTATTCTTATTTGAAGTCTTCAACAATCTAGAGTATGATTTTCCTGAAATGTTAGTGCATACAAATATCAAAAGCAATACATCCAAAATATGCTAGGAGAAACTATAATTAAAACAATAATATTTGGAATCATAATAAACATATATGTTTCATGAATGTCAACAATCGAAAAATTAAGTTGCAAAAATCTCAACAATCTCCCCTTTTTTGATTATGACAAAATAATTATTGTTTGAGTTAACATGTATATTTTAAATTTCTCTTTAGCACCTTCTAAAAGAATGAACATGTGAATATAGAGAGTTTCCATGAAAAGCACAATTTTTTTTTAATTGTTTAAAAACATATAAACACAAACAACAAAATCCAAAAAACACAAACACAAACAATATCCAAAAAGCACAAACACAAACAACAGAAACACGAAACACAAAACTCAAAAACCAAATACAAACAAACACAATCAACACACAACACAAACAATATTATTACTCCCCCTTTTTATAATAATAAAAAGGGAAGTAGAATTTGAGAATAAAGCAGTTAAACAAAAAAATCAAAAGAAATGACTGTGAAAATTTCTTTAAACCGATTGCAATTACAACATTAATTTCATACTAAAATAAAAAAAAAATTCAAAATTTTAAATTAAGGAATAACTAATAAAAGAAAAGTTAATCAAAGTCATAATTTATTCTAGACAAATTTAAATAAGGATGATTATTGCAAAAGTGACAAAATGAATATTTTTGAATTTCAAATTCAATATTGAGTATAGTTGTTAATTAGATAGATTTGAAGTAGAGATAAAATGATAAATGAAAGAACTTAATAAAACTTTAAATTTGTCGACTTTGCACATCTTTTCTTTGAATGACACACTTTGTGTATATTTTCTTTTTGTGACACATTTTATGCATCTTTTCGATTTATGAATCTTTACGTTTTTTTTAATTTTTGCACATATTGTGCATTTTATTTTGATTTTCTTTTTAAGTCTTTCCAAAATCAGTTTTCTAAAATCAAATGTCACTAATAACTAAAATAAACATATTGAAAAAGAAAATAAAAAATAGTAAGATATGAAAATTGCAATAATTTTTTTTAAAAGAACATGAAATTGATTTCCTTATCCAAATCCACTTAAAATTTAATTTAAAATTTTTTAAAGATAGGATTTTCATATTGAAATTAATTTGAAATGCAAAATAATTTTATTCTAATTTTAGTGATCAATTTCAAATTATTTCTCGGATAGGAATACTATCATTTCAAAAACTAAGAATAAAGATATATAAAAAAAACATGTCAATTTTGATTGATATCAATAAGATTTGCAACATACAATTTCTAATATCAATATCAAAGCAAACATTACATCACATCACACAAGTACAACTAAGTCACAAAAACATGCAAAGGAACAACTGAAGAAAAATACAACATCACATCACAATCTAAGGTGTGATAGGAATTACATCAGAGAAGTACAATTAAAAGTCAAAGGGACCCTAGTCTGAAGGAGGTGGCTAATTGAACACTAAAAAATAATTATTCATCATAGTTACATTTGTGTTCACAGAGTCAAACTAACCTCAGATCCACCCCATATCATCTTGGTATCGTGCATCCTACTAGTTTAGATAGTCTAAATTTGATCAAAGTGCTGATCAAAATGAGTCTCCATTTGATCAAATCACTGGACCATCTCCTGAAAGTAATTCTGATCAGGTCCCTGAGTAGGTGCAGGTGCTCCCCCTTTTCCCTCAATATCCTCACTTGAACTCTCATTCCTCCCTAACAAAGACCGTAAAGAAGCATCAGTGAAGAAGATTGGCATTTCAGTGGGAGGATCAGGATGAATAATGTTGTACTTCTTTTCTAAAATATTGGTCACTAAGTGTCATAGAGCAATATTTTTCTTCCTCTTATGATGAGGAAGCACAATTTTAGAAAGGTTATAAATGCAATCCAAGATGAGTTGGGCCTCATCAATAGGTTATCCAGTTACGATCAAATAGGTAATGATGGACATAAGAGGAGTCATATTTATGCGATCACCATCTCTAGGAATGATTAAAATTCTTAAGACATATTGGATGACCTTGGCATTTTGGTTCAAAGTGTAAACTCTAGCTAAGTGACATACTTAAGTTACACCTCTAAGAGTTTTATTTATCTCAGACCAGTCATAGTAAGATTTAGAGGTTAAGGTGTGTGCTCTAGTCCCACGAGTCCTTAAGTGAAGAAACGTTCCTAGATCTTCCTTAGTAATTTCCATAAGTTTTTTTTTTTTTTGACAAAAGAAGTTATCCTACTTTCATCCTCACCGACCCTCAAATTTGTTAGGAAATAGTGAAAAGTTTCTCTCTGATAAGCATAAATTAAAATCAAAATGAAGGAGAACTGGGTTGAAGCAAATAGAGGCATAACTGAAAAGTGGATTTCATCTTGAATTAGTAGTCTTGAAGGAGTGATTTTGGCAGCTATATACCTATAAAAAGAATTATCATTATCTTTAGACAATAAGTTGTCGTCCCCACCCCTGGATGACGATCCCTTAGTAACTCAAGAGCACTTGCTAGAACTTGCCATTCCTAGGTTGGAGCCTCTAGAATGATTTACGAAGGATTTGGAAGTGAATGGAAATGAATTCAATAGTCCTCCTATTTTTTTTAAAAAATAACCCATCATAATGTATAAAAATGGCTTCATACATATGATCTTGAGATCGTGTGGGATGAAATAATTTTTGTATGGATGAATGATAACGTCCAAAATGAAACAACTTTTTGTAAACACATAATTATGATGCATCCTTTCATACAGAATTTTGACCATACGATCGTACATACGAATAGGTGTTCGTCCGGGACTATCAGTTATTTAAAATCATTTTAATGACGGTTAAGTTTGTCCCATATGGAAAATGACACGTGGATTATACAAATAAAATATAATTTCATACATAGGATTAATTATAATAATGAATCTAACCGAATAACCATCCACATGTGTACAAACAAATATGTATAGTTCGTACAGTACAAAAATCTAGAATTTTTGCGATTAACTCTAGAACAAATCAAAGATATGCTACAGAATTCATATAATACGAATAAAACATTAAGAAAATAAAATCAAGAAATTTTTTTAAAATTCAATCAACCTTACATAAGTGACAAACATCTAAATTAAAAAAAAACTCTGAAAATAAAAACACTAATAACTAAAACAAAAATAAATTCAAACATACATAAAAACATATTAAGTTTGGAGAGGATTTTATCTATATATTAAGATCAATCACACCTGACCTTGTTCTTAAGGTGCTAAAAGTATAAAAAGGCTAGTGGTTTTATAAAAATATTTGCAAGTTAGTTTTCATTTTAAACAAGATTCAATTCAATTTCTCATTTGACTATATGATCTCTAATAAAATGATGTTTTATGTTTATATGTTTGTTTCTAGAATATTGAATATGATTTTTTGAAATGCAAATGACACTAGTGTTATCACAATAAACTGGAATTATACCTATTATAAATCCTAAATCAATTAATTATTATTTCAATCAAAAAACTTGTGCCACACAACTTCTTAAGATAATATATTCAGCTTCAGTGGTAGATATGACAACAGAATTATATTTTCTATTAGATAAAAAAACTAATGAATTTCTTATAAATTAATAAGTTCTAGATATACTCTTTCAATCAACCCTACAACCTATAAAGTCTAAATCAAAATATCCAATAATTTTAAATGAAGATCTGTACTTGTGATACTAAATCCCTAAGTTTTGAGTTCCCAAAAGATATCTCAAAATCCTTTTTACTGCTATCAAATGTGTTTCTTTTGGATATGATTGAAATCTAGCACACAAATAAACACTAAACATAATATATGGTGTGCTAGTTGTCAAATAAAGAAAAGTTCCAATAATGTTTTTAAATTTCTTTTGATCAATAGATTTCTCCTTTGGGTTCTTATCCAATTGAACTGAGGAACTCATTGGTGTACTTACTGGTTTAGTATTATCCATTTCATACTTATTTAAGATGTCCTTAACATACTTTAACTGATTAAGAAATGTTCCCTCCTAAATTTGTTTAATACTAAAATAAAAAAATAACTTAAGTCTCCCATTAAACGCATCTTAAATTTACTATTCATTATTTTTAAATAATCTTTACAAAGATTTTTAGTTGTAGATCAAAAAATGATATCATCAACATCTATCTGAACAATGAGTATATCATCTCCTAATTTCTTTAAAAAGAGAGTGGTGTCGATACTTACTTTTACAAAAGATCTTCTTAATAGAAAATCGCTTAACCTCTCATACCAAGCCATAGGTGCCTGCTTCAATACATACAATACATTTTTCAATTTATACACATGTTTAGGGAATTTAGAACTTTCAAAACTTGGAGGTTGCTTAACATATGCATCATCTTGTATCACCCCATTCAAAAAGCACTTTTAACATTCATTTGAAATAATTTAAATCCTATAAAATAGGCAAATGCTAGCAAAATTCTAATTGCTTCAAGTCTTACTTCAGAGGCAAAAGTCTCATCAAAATTAATCCGTTCAATTTGATTATACCCCTTAGCCACCAATTTAGCCTTATTTTGAATAAGAACTCCTGAGTCTTTCATTTTTTTTTTAAATCCCCTCTTAGTTCAAACTATTGTTTGATAATTTAGCCTTCCAATCAATTCCCAAACATCATTTCTTACAAACTTATTTAACTCTAATTGTATGTCTAAAATTCATCAAAAAGTGCTTGATTATTATTTATGGCTTATATCATTTAAATAAATGCATAATGGTTAACTTCTTTGCTAAGTCTATGACTAGTCCTAACACCCTTATTAGGTTCACCTAGAATAAATTTCTTAGGGTAATTTTTAAAAAATTTGAATTCTCTAGATATATGATTTTCTAATTCTAAATTTTCATCCAAATTAATCTTCTCAATCATTTGAGAGTTATTTTCTATATCATTATCTTCCAAACTTTACTCTTTCAAAATATCTGATTCATCAAATATAACATGTATGGTCTCCTAAACTATCAAAGTTCTTTTGTTAAATACTCTATATGATTTTCCAACACTAGAGTATCCAAGAAAAATTCCTTCATCTAATTTTGGATCAAATTTTCCTAAAGGAGATTTTCCATTATTATGAATGAACACCTTACATCCAAAAATATATAAATGTGATAAATTAGGTGTTCTCCCTTTAAAAACTCATAGGGTATTTTGTTGAATTTCAATCTAATGTTCACCATATTCACAATATAACATGCAGTATTAACCACTTCAGCCCAAAAATATTTAAGAAGTGAATATTATGCTAACATGGCTCTAGAAGTATCAATTAATGTTATGTTCTTTATTTCAACTATGCCATTCTGCTAAGGGGTCCTAGGTGAAGAAAATTGTGATCAATTCCATGTTCTTTACAAAAATCTTCAAATTTTTTATTTTTAAATTCACCTCTGTGATCACTTTGAATTGTTAAAATTTCACATCCTAGTTTCCTTTGAATTCAAGTCAAAAAAAATATCTAAATTCTTATAATGATTCACTCTTATGAAATAAAAATTCACCCATGTGAATCTTGAGAAATCATCAACTAGCACAAATGCGTATACCTTCCCTCTTAGACTTACAGTGTTAACTGGTCCAAAAAGATTTATATAAATTATTTTTAATGGTTTGCTAATTTTAAGATCCTTAGTGGAATGAAATGAGGACTTAACCTATTTTTTTAGTTGACATACATCACAAAGATGATCCTTAGTAAAGTCTAATTTTTGTATACCTCTAACTAGTTTCTTTTGGGTAATTTTTCTAAGGTTTTTCATGCTAACGTGATAAAGTCTCCTATGCCATAATCAAGATTCATAAAAAATTATGTTTAAACAAAAAGCATTAAGAGTCTTAATATAGTTCAAATTTAGCACATAAGTATTATTTATCTTGGTTCCATGCAATCAAGGTTTTGAAAATCGGACCGGACAACGAACCGGAAGAAGTAGAGGTTCACGGTTCGACCGGTTGAACTGGGGTCGAACCGGATAATGTAATAAATAATAATATTATTAATAAAAATAAAATAAATATTAAATTTTCCTGTAATACCTTCATTCTACATTCTATTTTCATAGCACCTAATTCAAATAACATGAACATAACATCAATTAAGTTTATGAAATATAAACAAATAACACATAATATAAGTGTTGCATCAAATAAGTCAATAAAACATAAACAAATGCATAGTTTTTGTCATCAAACAAAATGTTCATAATTTCATATTAAGGCAAACTTCAACGTTCAAACATAAATATGAAAATAAAGCTAGAACTCGTCTCCTAGATTTGAAGCATCAAAAGTTATATCCATAAATCCTTGTTCATCAAAACATTCCCCTCCAAAAGCATCAATATCGTCATTGTCAATTATTTCATTCTCATTTCAAACATCATCAAGGACATCATCATATTCCAGAAGAGGAAGATGTTTGGCTGAGAATTCTAACAGCTAATTTCTGCAAATTTGGGGCACTTGATCCGAACATCTTCCACCATTCATCTATAAAGAGATAAATATTAGTTAATTAATATTTGATATGCATGATAGAATAAATGCATTCTAACCAATTTATTTCACTTACCAGGCTGCATTTCTTTGGCCATTCTTAGAGCAATTGGTTTCCCAAAGCTTTCTAAATTGTCACGGAATAGCCTAACTTCATTCATTGTTACTGTTGATTTAGGACATATATCTTTATTTCCAATCAGTTCAGTTAAACCTTGCAGTACTTCAGGTTTTTGGCAAAAATTATCTTTATCATACTGAAAATGTGGATTAAGATAATATGCTGCACAATGTATACCTTGTCTTAGCTGACTATCCCATCTCCTCTTTATAATACTTGTGTAAGGTTTGTACAACCTTTTGACATTCCTAAACATTAACTTGATTGCTCTCCTTGCTCTGTACATTCCATCATAAAGAAATCCTATTGATGGTTTTTCATCCGAATCCACAATTCTCAATAATCGAATTAAAGGCCCAGTCAATTTGGAACTTACCAAACAGTCATTCCAAAATTTATTATCTAAAATGATAGATGATGCTTCTTGCCCTTTGACTGTTTTGGAAATCTTTGATTCAAAGAAAGCTTTGCTTGTTATAAAAGCCTGTAAATGTTTCTTGTGTTCAGATATGCTTTTCAAAGTGATGAAAGTTGTAGCAAATCTAGTTGCTCCAGGCCTAATAATCTCTTTCCAACCTTCTTTTTTTCTTAGCCAAGCTAGAATAAAGACATGATTGTAGATGAAAATTGTAACTTTTGAAGCTCTTTGGGCAAGATCCTGAATGTGAGGCATGTTCCCAAAATCTTTAAGAATAAGATTTAAACAGTGTGCTGAACATGGAGACCAATAAATGTTGCCAAACCTTTCATGTAGTAATTCACCGGCCTTTTTATAATTTGCAGCATTATCTGTTACAAGCTGCACAACATTCTATGGCCCCACCCATTCTACAACTTCACCAAATAGTGAACAAAGTGTCTTCGCATCTTTGTAATATCAGAAGCATCAACAGATTTCAGGAAAGCTAAGCCCCTTGTACAATAAACAAGAAAATTAATCAAAGTTCTATTCCTGTTATCTATCCAACCATTTGCCATGAGTGTGCAACCTATTTCTTTCCAAGATCTTCTATATGAATCTATCAGCAACCGACATTCCTCTTTGCAATCTCGCAGAAGATTAACTCTCAATTTGTGATAGGATGGCAACTTATAACCAGGTCCAATTGCAGCTATAGCATCAATTGCCTTCTGCGCAAAAGGAGAGTTTATGGCATTGAAGGGGATGCAACTATCATAGACCATCTTCCAACTGCTAAATCAGCATGATATATGACTTCTTTGAAAGCCATTACACTTTTCAATGAGGGTTGAGAACTTGGTTTAGTTCTTGGTGCAAAAAAGTTATCTATTTCATCTTTCTTTCTCTTCCCTTTATCAAGTCCTTCATGGTGTGCATCAGAGGTTTGTGACTTTGGAAGTGATGAAGACCCCCTTTCATCATCTATATGTTCATCAACAAACAATGTTGTGTTGTGCTCTAACTCCTCATGGGTTTGTACTTTTTTCTTTCCTATTTCTTTTAAATTTTCTATCATCTGGCGATGAATGTCATGTGGGACTTTTTTGCACGAAGATATGTTAGTTCTTACTCCTGCTAGATGCTTCTTTATCCTATTAATTCCTCCACCTTTATATATAATCCCACAATGTAGGAATATATATTGTTTTTTTCCATCTGCACCTTTACTTTCACTACAATGACTCCAAGCAATATCGATCTTTTCACGCACACCATGAGACGAAACTGTTGGTTGATCCATTTTATATATAATGCTAAGGTATGTGGAGAACGACAAAAAACACCAATCAGAACATAAACACAATCTTAATAAATAATCATAAATCATAAAATGTACAAGTGCACTTACAGTTAAAAAAACACATCAGTTCGTGTAGATTTAAAGTCCTCAAGTTTTTTAAAACAATTATCTAAAGTCATTTAAATAGATTCCATCAACATTCAAAGATTTTTTAGTATCTTCCCCATGCAGCAGTAATTTCTAATTTGCAAAGAATTTGTTCGAGTAGATTACAAGCAAACTCAAGCACTTGATTAACACTGTATTTAAGCATATTCAATTAACACGGTTCAATTGGCCTAAAATGATTAACCAAAAGTTAGAATACATATAACTGTATAAAAATAGAACTCAGAAACATACCGAACACAAAGAATGTAAAACTATTTAAGTCGATCACATATATTACTTAACAAATAGCTACAATCGTGAAATGTCTCTAAGGCTTAAAAACCTTGCTCTAAATAGTTGCCAATTCAAACAAAAAACAAATATTGTCTCCATGAAATGAAACTTTCAAACATAAACCCAAAGGCTTGCCAATCCAAAAAAAAAAAAACAAAGATTTTCATGGAAAGGAAACATTGAAACATAAACATAGAACTGAAATTTCAATTCCACCATCAAACAAGAAAACTCATCAAGATTCACAGCCTATCGTCGGCTGCAAATAGGAGCAAGGAGAAGTGCGAGAAAATTAAAAAACTCACGGTGGATAGGAGAGGAGAACTTGACCAAGAGAAGGAAGCCTTCAATGAGTTCGATCAGCTCCGTTGCTCCGGCAAAACAACACCTCCCGTCCGAATGGAGTCGCGATTTGTAAACAACTCCGTCGCTCTGCCTGGATGAATCGCAAAAATGAGGAGAAGAATAGGGTTTCACGATTTGTAAATTTTGTATTTGTTTTGTTACTCTCTTTCTCTAAGCCATTGGATTAAATTGGAAGGCTAAAAAAGGTTTTATTTGAACCGGCCGATTTTTTATAACAAGGCCGGTTTTTTGGTTCGTCGGTTGAACCGCCGATTCGACCGATTCAATCCCGGTTCTTTACTGAAACAATTCTTAAGCAGCCCGTAACCGGCCGGCCGGCCGGTTCGGGGTTCAACCGGTTGAACCGGCCGGTCCGGTCCGGTTTTCAAAATGTTGCATGCAATACATCATTTCTATTTAGGCTTAATATACAACTAGCAGGAAAAAATTTAACACTAAACTCTTTATCACATAGCTGGCTAATACTTAACAAATTATTCTTTAAGCCTCCTCTAAGTAAAACATCCTCAATGAAAAAATTATTCAAGTTTCGATCATACCTATGCCAACAACTTTCCTAGTGGTATTATCTTCCAGTGTAATCTTGCCTCAATTCCTGGCTTCTAGTGATATGAATCATGTAGTGTCTCCAGTCATATGATTCAAGCAACCACTGTCCAGGTACCAAATGCTCTTACGAGGTCTTGTATGAGAGCATACGTATAAAATAATCAAATGTTAGACTTGGGAACCCAAAATAGTTTGGATTCTCCTCTTGGTAAAATTAAACAATATGCATATATGATATGACTTATTTTATGCATTTTAAGTCTCCACACTAAAAGAGTTTTTTATGTAAAGTACAAGTGTGTGAAATATGTCCAATCATCCCACAAGTAAAACGCTTAACTCCAGGAAAAGGATTTTTTAATCTCAGATGATAAATTTATCTCTTCCTAAGTTTTAAAATTTCTGACTTCAAAATAGGATTAGTAAAATCTTCAAGTTTGGGGCCTATTTTTTCAAGAGCTTTCACTTTCAATTTAATAAATGTGTTTACATCTTTTAACACATTACTATCATATTTTAGATAATGCTCCCTATTTTTAGATTCATATGTAAAAGATTTAAATTCTTTTTGTAGTTCAGTGTAGAATGATTTTAGAAGATCATTTTGCTTATTTAATTTATCAAATTCATCTATTAAGGTAATGTGATTGTTATCAATCAGTGTGTGATCTCTTCTAAGGGTTTCATGTTCTTTTTGTAACTCTTATAATTCTAAGTTCAATATAATATGCATTTTCTTGATTTTTCTATATGCAATATGAATTCTTGCAGAAACTTCAAGCAATTTATCATAGGTTAAATCATATACCTCTTTTTGTTCTGATTGATCAAGATTATTGGCCATTAAACACAAGTTGATGACTTCTTCTTCTATTTCTATATCTGATAAATTGAAGTCGAGTCCTCCTAGAAAGCTCTCTAAAATCTGTTCTTGCCCTTCCTCCCATTTTCTTTCTCCTCTAGCTTCTCCTTGTTAGGAGTGGCTTTAAAATTAGAGTAGTCCGTTTTTATATGTCCAGGTTTCTTGCATTCATAAAAAATCACATCATTAGAAACCTTAATATTTTTGTGGAACTTACATTTATTCCACTTATGGCGTCTCCTTTACATCCTTTTAAGAAAATGCCCGATTTTCATTGTCATTAAGGTAATATCATCCTCAAGTTGTGACTGATCACTCTTCGAGTCATCCACTTTTGGTGCTATGTTCTTCTCTTTTCACTGTTTTCCTGCATCAATCTTCCTTTAACTTACTCCATACTCGTAATCAACTAGCGATCCAAGAATATTATTAATAAAATAAACATTTAAGTCCTTAAAATCTATAATAGAAGTTATTTTAGTATCATAACCAGTAGGCGAATAAAAATGAATTTTATTAACCATTTCATCATTCATTAGTTCCCTACCTAATGCATGCAAAGAAGTGACTTTTTGAGTGAATCTTGTGTACATATCAGAAATAGATTCATTAGGTTTAATACAAAATAATTCATAATCATGTAATAAGATATTTAATCTAGATTGCTTCACTTCATTAGTCCCTTCATATATGATACAAAGCCTATCATAAATTTCCTTTTCACTTTTGCAAGTAGAAACCCGCATGTAATATTCAAATTTAAGTGCATAAAAGAAACTATTTAAATATTTTATAATTAATTATATAAGTCACATTCTTTTACAGTCCAGTTAGTAAATAGTTTTTCAACTCTAATGCCATCTACAAGTCTAGTTGGCCTAATATATCCTTCTTGAACTAAAAGCCATATGCGATAGTCAAGTGATTGAGAAAATATAGACATATGTGTTTTCCAAAAATTGAATGAGATATTATCAAATAATAGAGGTATAGTGATCCAATACCCTTCAGGTGTGTTTTTGTTTCCAAAAGTAGCCATTGTTATTTTCAAAAAGTAGCTTAAACTTATAGTTTTGAAACAAAGCCATACCACTTGTTGATTCCGTATAGGTTATTAATCCTATGCTAATGTCCCAAGGCTAACCAAGAGAGGGGGGGGGGGGGTGAGCAACAGGGGGGGGGGGGGGGGGGGGGGGGTGAATTGATAATTTAAGTTTTTTTTTTTGGATTTTTTAATAGAAAATTGATTTTTTTATTTTTTGTAAAAGTAAAATTTTTAATCATAAATACTAAAGTGTGGAAGGATAAAAATGTGGAATATAAAAAAACGCACATATTTATACTGGTTTGGTCTAACAAGACCTACATCCAGTTCTTGAAGACTCCATATTCATGTGTTGCACTATTACTAAAAGTGACTCACATTTTGCCCCCTCAGCAAGGCGGAGAAGCCTACATTATTATTCTCTCTTCTACTAATCCTCGGTGTGGTAGAGAATCATCATCCTTTCACACCCTCCAAGTATCGAAAGAGAATCGTCATCTGTTCACACTCTCCAAGTTTCGATAGAGAACCGTCATCCTTTTTACACCCTCCAAGTATCGACAGAGAATTGTCATCTGTTCGCACTCTCCAAGTGTCGGTAGAGAACCGTCGTCCTTTCACACACCCTCCAGTATTGACAGAGTACCAGATCTTCTTCAAAGATCTTCTCTCGAGCAACTAAGAAGAAGAAAAGAAGAGTAGTAACCGAAAACTAAAAGATATTTTTACCTTTGAGTAACCTTGTTATTCCTTCGCACTCCAATTACAAGAACTTTATCTAAACCACTCTCACAAAAACACTCTTTCACTTGCTCTCAAATAACTCACAAAGAACAACTTTTTTCAGTCAATTTCTAAGGACTATTTATATAAAATACATGAAAAATAGTCTAAAACATTGAAATTTTCAATTTTGAGCATGCACAATCGTATAGTACAATCGATGTTCATCTTAGACAAACAATTCAAAATTGACTGGCACGATCCGGTATGAAATGTTTTTAATAAACCTTGGACGAACAATTAAAAAAATTTACATGTTCATCTGGACAAAAATGTTCTCCATATTTTTGTACTCTAGATGTCGTCTATGTGAAAGCCATTTTGTCCCTGATGAATATTTAAAAAAAATGTACATGATCGTTTGGACAAAAAATTTTCCCCATACTTTTATACTATGGATGTCATTTGTACGAAGCCAACTTCGTATAGTATGAACAGTACTTTGAAAAATTTTGTTGCCCAATTTTTGATTAACTGCTCGCTAAAGGAAATAAACTAACTAAATTGTCAGTACAAACTAAAATCGTACAGTATGATTAGTTTAAATTTTTATAGATTTTAAACACTCCTCTAGTGTGTGTGTGCACGATTACTCAATTATTTTCACACTCTCTCAGACTCAATAAAAGTGAAAATTATATACTCTATTTATAATAAATCCTAATCTATTCTCCCTTGAAGTCTTCAACAGTTTGGAGTATGATTTCTCTAAATTGTTAGTATACACAAACAACAGAAGCAATATATCCAAAATATATTAGGAGAAATAATAATTAAAATAATAATGTTTTTAGTCATAAAAAATACACATGTTGCAAGAATTGCAATAATAAAAAAGAAACTAAATTATAATAATCTCAACACTTCCCACCTAGGTCGGCTGTGCTAACGGGACCAAATAGGTCCATGTAAAATATTTCTAGTGGCCTAGATGTATTCACATCCTTGATTGAATGAAATTTGATTTACTTATTTTCCTAGTTGGCAAGCATCAGATAAATGGTCCTTAGTGAAGTCTAACTTAGGTACTCCTCTAACTAGGCTTTTCTGAGTGATACTTCTAAGTGTTTTCATGCTAGCATGATATAGTCTCCTATGCCATATCCAAGAGTCATCCATTGTTGTTTTAAACATAATGAATTTAAATTTTTATCATAATTAAGATCTAACATGTAAATATTATTTATTGATTTTCCCTCTAATACAAGTTTATCATTTAAGCTAATCAAGCATTTGTCGAAAATAAATTTTATGTCAAAATCTTTGTCACACAATTAACTAATGTTTAACAAATTATGCTTTAAACCATCAACTATTAAATATTTTTAATTAATTTTATTTAGCATTTTCAATAATACCTGAGCCTACCACATTTCAGGTGGTGTTGTCTCCTAAAGTCACCTTGCCTCTAATACTGGTCTCCAGTGTAATGAACTTCTTCATGTCTCCAGTCATATGTCTTGAGTTGCCACTGTCCAAGTACCACATGCTCTCACTAGGTCTTTTGTGAGAGCACCCCTATAATGTCATTCAAAGGTTAGATTTGGGAATCCAATTGAGTTTAGATTATTGCAACTTGAGCTTATGAGTTTATATTTTTGATGATAACAAACATTGTAGCTCACATCTTATTGTCTATATATATTTGCAATATATTTTTATTTGCATGTGTACTAACTTTTCAGGAATACCATGCATCATTCAAAAAAGATTCAAGGCTCAAAATTGGGTAGAATATGTTTTATTGTAATAATTTTTGTAATACTCATTGATATAAATTTGATATCTTTAGTCAAGTCCTATAAGGGTGTATGCTTTCTTGGTGGCCATCCACACATACACTCAGGTGGAGTGAGATTGAGTCAAAACTAAAAGTTTAAGTTTTGAACTAATCGTATTGGATAATTTATATCATCTAAGATAATCAGCTCATTGAACTAATCGTATTGGACTATTTTGATCATACAGGATGATTTGTTATGATCTTAAAAAATAGATGCCAATGATAATTTAGGCAAGGATTTAAGATTAAAATTTTATTCTAATCATCCCAGATGATCTAGATCGTCCTAGACGATAAGTACAAATCATACCTAAATTGATCAGGTGATTAGGGGACTAATTATGGTTAAATTATAAAATAAGATCATCCTTAATAATATGTATATTGTATCAAATGATGTTTGCTGATATACCTGATTTTCCTAAATCGTCCAAGATGAAATACCATAATTTTTCTTATAATTGTCTAGGACGATCCATAATATCATCCTAGACAATCTGTATAAATTTGAACTGATCCTCTAGAAGTATCATGATATCATCTGGGACTATTATGTCAAATTTCGCACTTTATATAGGACAATCTTGCGATTTTCTAGGATGATATGTGACACCGAAATTGAGTTTTTAGGGTTTTCTAAAGCCTTTTTTTTAAGCACATCGTACAGGATGATATTTACCGCCAAGATTATTTTTAGGGTATTTCAAAGCCATCTATTTAAGCTTTGTCAAGGCACTTGATTATTGTCTTTCGTAGCCATTGAAGCTTCATTCTTCTGGAGAAAACTTGAAGAGAGAACATAAAATGGATAGTGAAAAGGGTGGAGTTTGAGAGAGGGAGAAGATCCTTGGAGGGGGTTTTAAGGGAGTGTGGAGGGGGTTTCACACAGTTGTTCCGACAAGCTTGCACCTTAGTACCATTAGATTCAAGGTTCATCTTGAGGGAAGTTTTGGGAAGAAGAAGATCTCTTTGGTGTCAAAGGACCCAGCTACTCCGTCACACTGGGGAAGGTGGAAGTGATTTTATAAGGGCTTCTCTACCTATTTGTGGGGACTAAAGGAGAGTCACTAAAGGTTTAGTGTAATACTCAGAGCATGCCTCCGAAGAGTGGACATAGGTCAAGTTGGATCGAACCACAATAAATATGGTGTGTTCTTTCCTTTATTATTTTTGCACTTTATTTTTATTATGATTAGTTGCTTGGGTAAAATTTTTTATTAATCTTTTTATTATTGATTTTTTTTTTATTTTCACTGCAAGATATAAAAAGATATTTCTTTTAGTTAAATAAGTTTTAAATATCTAATTCACCCCCTCTTAGTTAGCACCGGGACTAGTTATAAGGGCTTAAAATCCCCAACAAACTTTTTTAATCAAGTAGTTCATTTTTGTCAATATAATGTGTTTTCTTTAGTTTTTTAAAAATTATAGAAAGGATGCATATTTGTTAAAAAGAAAAAAAGGCCAATGATGCCAAATTTAGAAATATATATAAAGTTTATAAAAAATTAAAAGATTTACAATGATGCGAAATTTAGAAAGACAAAGTGTATCAAAAATGAAAAGATGCACAAAGTGCACCAAACAACTAACAAGAGGCACAAAATGATCCCACAAAAAGTAATCTTACCTTTCTTGTATTTCTTAAATCTTAAGAAAAACCTTTTATCTAATGATATTTTTAATACTTGAGTTTGAAAATCATGATTCTTGATTCATCAATTTTTGTATTAATCTTCTATTAGAAATATTTCATGAAAGTAATTTTTGAAAAAATTAGTGTTTCTTTCTCTAATTTATTCCTTTATTTAGATATTCGATTAAAAAATTTTGACCCTTTAAAAAACTTGAGTTTGATTAATAGTTTCTGAATTTCAAACCTTTCTGGGTTATGCGTTATCAATACATTCCTTACTAAGTTTTTATTATTTAATTATTTTAAAAAATCATCTTTACCAAATCAAGGATCATTTTTATTTTATAATCATTTTTTTTCACTATTCTTATTTTCTGTGTTCCTCCTTTTTTTAATAAAGTCAAATGGGGAGATTGTACTATTGTATTTGCATTTATTTTAGTTTATCTTTTTTATTTATTTTGTTATACTTTTTAAAATAATAATAAAAAAATATTTTCCCATATTTTTAAAATTTTTATCCTAGTGAGTGGGAGATTGGGAGAAAATATTTTTTAATTTTACAAATTCAACGAGTAGTATTTGTCATCATAAAAAATGAGGTGATTGTTGCAACTCGAGCTTATGAGTTTATATTTGTGATGATAACAAATATTATGACTCACATCCTATTGTCTACTTATATTTATAATATATTTTTGTTTGTGTGTGTACTAACTTTTCAAGAATACCATGCACCATCCAATAAAGATTCAAGGCTCAAGATTGGGTAGAATATATTATGTTGTAATAATTTTTTTATTACTCTTTTATGTATTTATGATTTCTTAAGTCAAGTCCTATAAGGGTATATGTTTTTTTGGTGGCCATGCACACATACACCAAGGGAGAGTGAGATTAAGTCAAAACTAAAAGTTCATATTTTAAACTAATCATAGTGGATAATTTATTTCATCCAGGATGATCAGCTCATTGATCTAATTGTATTGAACGATTTTGATCATCCAGGATGATTCATTATGATATTGGAAAATAACCACCAATAATAATTTATGCAAGGATTTAAGATTAAAATTTTATTCTAATCATCTCGGATGATCTAGATCATCCTAGACGATCAATATAAATATTGCATACATTGATCATGTGATTAGGTGATTAATTATGATTAAATTATTCAATCATATCATCTTAAATAATATGTATATTGTACCAAACAATGTTTGCTGATATACTTAATTTTCCTTAATCAACAAAGACAAAATACCATAATTTTTTTTCCAATCATCCAAGATGATCCATAATATCGTCTTGGATGATCTGTATAAATTTGAACTATTTGTCTAGGACTATCTTAATATCATCTTGGATTATCTGGTCAAATTCTACACATTATACGAGACAATCTTACGATTATCTAGAATAATATATAGCATCAAAATTGAGTTTTTAGGATTTTCTAAAGACCTTTTTTCAAGCACATCGTACGGGACGATCCTGTGACCATCATGGACAATATTTATAGTGAAGATTATTTTTTAGGGTTTTTAAAGCCATATATTTAAGCTTTGTCAAGGCACTTGATAAGTGTCTTTGGTAACCATTGATGCTTCGTTCTTCTAGAGAAAACTTGAAAGAGTGAGAAAGAGGAAAGGGTGGAGTTTGAGAGAGGGAGAAGATCCTTGGAGGGGGTTTCAAGGGAGTGTGGAGGGGGTTTCACATGTTTGCTCTAGCAAGTTTGCATCTTAGTACCATCAGATTCAAGGTTCATATTGAGGGAAGTTTCGGGAAGAAGAAGATTTCTTTGGTGTCAAAGGACCTGACTACTCTATCGCACTAGGGAAGGTGCAAGTGATTTTGTAAGGGATTCTCTACCTAGCTGTGGGGGCTAAAGGAGAGTCACTAAAGATTTAGTGTAATAATTAGAGGGTGCTTCCAAGGAGTGGATGTAGGTCAAGTTGGACTGAACCACTATAAATCTAGTTTGTTCTTTCCTTTATTATTTATATACTTTATTTTTATTACGATTAACTGCTTGGGTGAAATATTTTATAAATCTTTTAATTATTGATTTATTTTATTTTTGCTACAAGATATTAAAAGATATTTCTTTTAGTTGAAGAAGTTTTAAATATCCAATTCACCCCCTCTTGGTTAGCTTTAGGACTAGTTCATAAGGCTTAATATCCCTGACAAACTTTCATAGGTTCCTTTTTATGCTTGTATGAATGAGACGAATGCATGCTATACTATAATGAATGTAATTTAGGTCTCCACACTAGGTGTGTCATACAGTGAATCATGTAAGTGTGGGCTATGTGACCTAGCATGCTACAAGAGAAACACCTAACATCAGGAAATGGGCTCACTAACCTATGTGGGTGGTGATACCTCTTATTAAAGTTTTGTGATGCATGTAATGTCGGGGGTTTACTTATTTATGTTAATGGGGATGATGGTTTATCATTTTCAAATGCCATGAGTTTTGCTTTCAATGCTTTATTTTCATATTCATAAGCTTCCACTTCCACTTTTAGCTGATGTTCTTTATTATCTATTTTTTTTTTGAAGAAATGCTAAAAATAGCATTAAAGAAAAGAACAAGCCACCAAACTACAAATCAGAGTAATCCTAAAGTATCACATTCCTCCTTCAAGCAATACAAGAAAGAAGGAGGAATGGAAATATCTTGAAGATTTTCCCAAACAAAAGATCCTTCAAGAGCCAAATTAGCACAAATATCAGCTAATTTGTTCCCATTCCTAAAAGAATGAGAAAAAAGAACTTGTTTAAAATCAGTCAAGAAAGATAAAATTTTCATCAATTTGCCTACTAACCTTCCAACCTTTTATCGAACTCTTTAGCAGTTTGATGATATTAAGATTGTCTCCTTCAATGATCACACCTTGAGCTTCTATCATCCATCCTTTGATCATGTTCTTTATGTTGAGAACTGCCAATAACTCTAATTGAGAGATGTCCCAGTGTAGGGAATTATTGCCAAAAGCTAATAAGAACCTCCCTTTGTCATCACGGATTACTCCACCAATTCCCGCCAAGTGGTTTCTTTTAAGAGCATCATCAATATTAATTTTAACCCATTCGGAGGGAGGAGGATGCCAAGTTGAATTCAGCCTGAGCTGGTTAGCATCCCAGTGTTCCTTTCGGGTTATAATAAAATTAGTTCTCAATGCAAAGGAGATAGCATTGGCAGCTATGATGAAGTCAGAATTTTCTCCCTTTCCATGAACGAGCATACACCTGCTTTTCCAAACTAAAAAGACTGTGTTGTAAAGGATGTTACCTGAAAGCAAATCTTTCCCCATCTCATGTTGTAGGCTGTTCCGACAATCTTCAAAACATTGGAAAACTGGGATGTTAAAACCCCAACTTCTCAGAATATTAGTAACTTTTATCATCTTGGAGCATCTCCCAATTATGTGGTTGATATCTTCATTTTCTTTACAACCTCTAGGACAACCCGCACAATCACAGAGTTTCCTATTGAACAAGAAAGCTTTGGAAGGAATTGCATTATGCCGAAGTCTCCACCAAAAGAATTCTAATTTCGGTTTCAATTTAAACTTTTTAAGCCACTCCCAATTATTCACCTCCTCTTCATGGTCTAAAACAGCATCATAAGCCAAAGCCGTGATGGATTTCCCAGAAATTTTGTTCTTCAAGACAACATAATTATGAATCAAATTAATCTTGATAGGGATTTTAAGAATGGTATTAATAAGATGCTCACCGAAATAAGCTTCCAATTTAGTAGTATCCCAATTGCCATTGGTAATAAAAGAGTCAAGATGGTCTTCATGATTTTTATGTATGTTAATAAAAGTCGGCCAAGATGCCAAACTTTTATCTAAAATCCAAGAGTCATGGATCCAATTGATAGAACAGCCATTAGCAACCTCCCATTTAATGATATTCTTGAGAAATTTAGCCCCCATCAAAATGATTTTCCAAGAAGGAGAAAAACCACTCTTCAACCTTCCATACCATATATCTTTACCATATTTTGCTTTGATAATGGTATTTAACAGGGAATTATGATTTGTTAGAAAATTCCAAGCAAACTTTGCTCTTAAGGGACCAACCATCATGGAAGCAGAAAATAAGCCTCTCCCCCCTTCAATTTTTGGTTTGCAAAGAAGATCCCATGAGGCATAATGAAGACCGGCAAAACCTTCCTTTTTGCTCCAGATAAAACTTCTACACATTTTGTCAAACTCCTTCAAGATGCTAGCAGGGACCAGAGAAAGAGTAGACAGAAAAAGTGGCAAAGAAAGGAAAGCTGATTTGGCAAGAATCATTTTACCGTCCAAAGAGATGCAGTTTTTTCCCCAAGTATTTAATCTATTAGCTGCAGCTTCCAACAAAGGTTGAAAATCAGATGCTACCATTCTTCTTAAGGTCATTTTAATCCCAAGATAGTTCATCTCCTTGACCACATTGAATTTAAGAATGTTGACAACTTTATCTTGGGTCTTCTTTTTTGTATTTTTAGCAAAAAGAATCATAGATTTAGCAGAATTAACTTTCTGTCCCGTCCAGCTACAATAGTTGCAAATAATGTCCTTCAATTCTTTCACCTCTTTCATCTTTGCCTCCTCAAAAATAAGAATATCATCCGCATAGAGCAGATGAGAGATCTTCGGTCCTGAAGTGGAAATAGAAATTCCTTTCCCCTTCCTTCTCAAGGATAGAGCATCCGAAAAAATTTGAGCACATAAAATGAAAAGAAATGGAGATAAGGGGCAACCTTGCCTAAATCCACATTTCCCTTCAATCCAATTAGTCTTCTTGCCATTAACCAAAATGCAGTATTTTGGATCAAAAACACAACTCAATAAAAGCTCCATAAATTTAGTGGGAAAGTTAAATCGAATAAGAACTTGTCTGAGTTTTTTCCAAGCCATACTGTCATAGGCCTGTTCCATATCAAGTTTGACTGCTAGCATCCCTTTTTTAGACTTGGACCACCTGAATTTGTTGAAAACTTCATGAGCAATGAGGACATGATCTGCTAGAGATCGACCTTTAATAAAAGCTGCTTGGTCAACCGTGATGAGTTTAGGGATAATTTTCTCCAATCTGCTTAACAACATTTTAGCTACAATTTTATAAATGGTCATACATAAACTTATAGGA
>NW_021319155.1:0-69742 GCF_001605985.2 Dendrobium catenatum | reverse complement strand
TTCTCAAGTTTTTTTTGAACTTTCTTCTACCATGACTCACAGTGATCCAGGGATTTTCTTTTAATCCTTCAACAGCCACATTTTTTACAGTAATTGATATAGCCTCCTGTGCCTTAGCTTCATTAAAGGGAATAGAAATATCAGAATTCAATTCAGTTTTTTCTTTCACCTCTCCACAAACTTTGGTATCATGTCCCAATTTGCCACAATTGGAACATAACTTAGGAATACCTTCATATTCCACTTTTTGGAAAAATTCACCTGCCAAGCCTTTTACCCACACACCTTGAGGTAGCACCAAGTCAAGAGGGATTCGTATGCAAACCCGAGTAAATTCCCTTCTACTCCATTGGAAAGTATTGCCATCGAGAAGAAAAGGTTTGCCCAGCAGCGAAGCAATCCTACAAATGTTGACCTCGTCCAAACATTGTAAAGGAAGATTAATCAATCTAATCCATACAGGCGCAGTAACTCCCTTCATTGACGCTGGATTGAACTTTACCGTCCACCTATCCAAACCAATGATCTTTCCTCTGATAAGCCATGGTCCACCGAGAAGAATGTTTTCAATAGCCAATGGATCTTCAAATGCACACAGAAACCATCCTAGTCCCAGACCCGTGATATGGAATTTGCCAAACGTTTCCCACAGCCTTCTCAGATCAGAGCTGATCAAATGGAATGGAATGTTTTCGTCAAAAATTTTCACCACCAGCGATTTGTTCAATTTGTTAGCATTTTCCATTTCCTTATCAGAATACAGCAGCGCCATTTTACCATCTTCAGACAGAAATGATCCCAGATCCAAATTTTCTACTTTCAGATAAGGACGTTTGTTCCACATAGAATTATTCTTCACTGCATCGCCCTTGCTCAACACCGAATTCACCTTTCCTGCAGAGGTCTTCGGAACATCCTTAGTAAGGATAAAATTCTCTCAATGAGACAAATTTACATCCACATTGTTCGCATCTGTTGCGTTGTCAATAACCGGAGAACTGGATAGATCCCGCCGACATGGGGATGAGCGAAGCGATTTAGAATTACAACCAATCCTTCCAGCAGAAGAAGAAGCTCCTCCATTGTTGATAATTTTTCCAAAATTCGCCGAAACCAGAGGAGACGAACAAAAATTAGGACAGGAATTATCCACCAATTCCTTACCTTTTCCAGGAACAAAGATCGGAACCACCTTCTTGTTCAACAGTCCTCCCTCGTTGATAACCAACGGTCTTTCCTTAAAGTTCTTAAAATTGTGATTAAAATTCTCAAGGACCTTCGATCCGCCATTGAAGACTTCTTGAGCGTCCACAGTCGAGACTACCAAACTCTTCCTGTAATTCTTCCAGGCATCCGATGGGAGAATTCTTTTATTCTCCATCGAATCCTATCGTCTCGCCGGAAGACCTGCTGAATGCCGGACAGCTCCGCCGCGAGAAAAAACAAGAACCGCCAAAAAGAAATTTGAAATCCCAGAGATTCTCTCACTACTTTCTCTCTCTAGCTTTCCAAGTAATTTTTTAATTCCTCTTTATTATCTATTTCCCATGCAAGTTTATCTAATTTTTTAAACTCTTTTTTTATTTCAATATGCGATGTCTTCAAAGAATCATGTGCATCAGATAATTCAATATGCTTCTTATTAATGCATCAAACTCATCAAGTAGGGACATGTGATCTCAGTTTAAATCTTAATATTCTTGAACTAAATTAGCTTGCTTAGTTTGTAAAGAACTAAATTGAACGTTAAGATTAGCATGTATTTTCTTAACTTTCTATACAAATCAAGGATTTTTTTTCAAAAATAACCAACATATCTTCATATGAAAGTTAACATACATCATCTTGATCTGATTAATCAAGATTATCATTAGCAATTAGACACAAATTCATTATCTCCTCCTCTGCTTCTTCTTCTGATGATTATGAGGCAGAGTAGGCCCAAAATATCTTATGTGTATTCAGCTTCCATTTCTTAAATTTTTGCTTCTCCTCGCCCTTCTCTTTAGTTGGATGGATCTTTATATTGGGGAAATTAGCTCGAAGGTGACCTAGTTTTCTATACTCAAAGTAGATTGTGTCAGATGAAACTTTATTATTCTTTAAACTTTTACATTTGTTCTAATTGTTTTAATGACACCTTTGTTTTCTTTTTAGAAAAGTTTTGAATTATCAGGTCATCAAGGCTATATCATCATCTTCCTCTATTATAGAACTTTTACTTTCTAAATTGTTTGCTTTTAGAGCCACCATCTACTCCTTTTCACCTATATCATTTTGCCTTTGACTCACTCCTTGCTCGTAAGCAATGAGTGACCCAAGAGAATTGTCAATTAAATAAATGTTCAAATCTTTGGACTAAAAAATTGTAGTGATTTTAAATTCATAAGAACTAGGAAAGCATCTCAAAATTTTATTAACTTTTTTAGATTTAGATATCTCTCTACCTAGTGCATGCAAGGATGTCACTAACTGGGTGAACCTAGTGTACATGTCAGATATAGTTTCACTAGGTTTCATGCAGAAGAGTTTGTAATCATGCAATAAAATATTTAATCTAGACTGTTTAACCTCACTAGTTACTTCATATGTGATACACAATTTATCCCAGATCTCCTTACCAATAACACAGGTGGACACTCTCATGTACTCTTTTGATTTCAATGCACATAAGAAATAATTTAAGCACTTTGTATTTAATTACGCTAGATCCCTATTCTCATTGCTCCATTCACTAAATGTTAGTTGAGTTTTAATGCCATTCAATAGTTTAGAAGGTGTAGTGTGACCTTCTCTAACCAATATCCACATGTGGTAGTCTATTGATTATAAAAATATAGGCATTTATATTTTCCAAAAATCAAACAATATGTTATCAAACAAGGGTGGATGAGTTATAGAATAACCCTATGTAGTCTTACACTTACCAAAATATGCCATGATTATTTTTTTCAAGGTCTTATAAAACATTAATTTTGAAACCCCGCTCTGATACTAATTGAAAGTACGAGATTCACCAAGAGGGGGGGGGGGGGGAATTGGTATTTTTTGAAAAAAAGAACAAGTCCTAAATAGAAGTTCTAATTTTTTTTATGACTTTCAAAAAATAAATAACTTAGCTTGAAGCAAAAACTAGTGATTCAAACAAAATTACAACAACAATGATGTAATTTTAAACCATATAATAAAGTTCTAAAATAGAATTCTCATAAATTAGTTATAAGAAGTATAAGATGCAAAACAAAATAAAGTACGATTAATGGAAAAACACACCAAAAGATTTACAGTGGTTCGGTTGCTTCACTTACATCCACTCCATGGAGTCCTCCACTCTGGGAATTTCACTACTCAAAAGTAATTCTCCTTTTGTCCCCATAATAAGGCGGATAAGCTTTTTACACAACCTCACTTTCACCTTCCCCGATGTGGCGGAGTATCAAATGCTATGCCACCCTCCTAGTGACGAAAGCGGACATTCTATTTTTTTCCCTCCTGAAGAAGGCAGATGGCCTTTGAGGATGTCAACCTTGAAGTCTCACCCCTTGAGACCTCCAAAAAGATTTACCTAGTCCATAGAAGGAGCAAGCGTGTAGTAGGCTTGGAGCAACCATGTGATCCCCTCACACTCCTCCCTCATAAACTCACCTTCTCCTTCCTCTCACAAGCCCTAAATCCCTTCAAGAATCTCCCTTTCAAGAGTTCCCATCCTTTATCACATTCCTCTTACTTATTTCAAAAGATAAAAATATTACTTAAATATAAAGATCCAAGAAACCCTAAGTTTTTCAATTTAGCAATTTCTATTCATACAGTATGATCATAGATCGTATAATACAATCAGTTCAAAATAGTTTTCATTCTACTACGAAGGAGTATGAACATACAACTATTCTAAACTATATTATATAGTACGATACAAATATCATCCAATACAATGTGATAAACTTCTTCTATTCATACAAGATGAATGTTGGGATGACCAAAATTTGTTTATGCTCATCATCTAGTATCATCTAACTCGTATAGTATGATCAGTTAAAATCTTCAGGTCATCTTTTACGATGTATATATTGTCCAGTGTGATTAAAAAACTAAAGGATAGTCCAGTACGATCTTCAGGATGATGAAAAAAAGCCTCAGGTCATCGTACAGTTTGAACAAGGTCGTACAATATGATGACCAATCAGTAATTATGTCTTAATTTAATTGACTTGTCATGGGGGTTAATTTAAGTAAGCATTCAAATATTTGTACAGTTCGATGTGATCGTACCGTATGATCAATTCAAAATTAACGATTTAAAAACTTACTTAAATTAATTTGGTGACTAGGATTTCAAATTAAAAACAAATCATACAGTATGTGTTACGAATCTGATTTAAGGGAATATAATTTTGATGATAACAAATATTTTTGTTTCTCTACGACTACCTTACCTATTAATGTTTCAAGTTCACAAGATCAAACTGCAAATTGAACCAACTCAAGATTGGGTAGATTAAGATCGAGTCAGTTTAGAATGTATAACAAGTGTCTTTTACCTTTTCTTGAGTCCATTGTAACATTGTGGGTCCCGATGCTAAGTAACCTTGCACACACACACTTGGGAAATTTTTTTATTATTATTTTAAAGTTTTCTATTTTTGATTACATCGTCCGGGATGATCCACAAATTGTCCTAGCTGATCAGTTAAAAATAAAAATCCTAATTAGGACATCCTGATCAAGGTAGTCGAAATTAAGTGCATAGTCCTGGATGATATTAGCATCGGCCGAGATGATAGGCTCAATTCAAAAAGAATCTACCGCCAGATCTATTTATGCATCTTTTATTTTTAGAAATCATCCAAGACATCATCCTAGATAATGCTGTGCAATTATGCCTAAATTAATATTATAATTAATAAAAGCAATTAAGGTTTGATTGCTCGATCATATCAGCTTGGAAGATCGGTTTACAAACCTTAGTTCTTCCTGGATGATCAAAAATTGGCCTGGCTCCATTCAAGGTGATGCTTTGAATGATATGAACTGAATTGAATTAATCATCCAGGACTATCTTTAGATCGGCCTGGATGATCAAGTTATTTTTTCATCATCCAGACATCTATTCAGGGTGACGTTCTGGATAATATTTGTCATTTTACTAACCAGACCATAAGATTTAGTTATTTTTTCATCATCTAGACATCTATCCAGGGCGATGGTCTGGACGATATTCGTCGAGTTGAACTAATCATATAGGATGATAATATATATGATATTTGACGATTAGTTTTTATTTAGGCCTAATTTGGAGCCATTGTTTAAAAGATATCTTATTTTCTCAAGTTAAGATCTTTTGCTACTGTCCTGACCTGAGAGAGCCAAGAGGAGAGGAAGAACATGGGAGAGAGGAGAGGATCTTGTGAGGGGGAGTTTGTGAGGAGTTTCACAAAGGTTGCTCCAAATAAGGATTCGTGTCATCTTCTCCAATCATCGTCCCTTTTTCCTTGGGGATTCTAGAGAGGTCTACTTTAGCAACTGATCGAGGTTCTCTGCCTACTTCTAGAGAAAGAAAAAGAAGTTGGGTTCTCTGTTTGCTTCTAGAGGAAGCAAAAGGACTTGGATTCTCTGCCTTACCGGGGTCGATAAAAAGGAGTTTTTGTACGGGCTTCTCCACCTTGCTCTGGGGGAAAAAGGAGAGTCACTGAGTTTAGTGTAATACCCAGAGGAGAGGCTCTAGGGTGTGGACATAGGTCAAGTTGATCGAACCACTATAAAATTTGGGTTGTTTTTTTATTGTATTTTCGTATTTAATTTCTGCACTCTAATTTTTGAAAGTGCTCAGATGACACTAGAAAGTGCTCTGATACCACTTGAAAGTTTTGTTAGTGATGTTAATCCCTTATGAACTGGCCCAAGGCTAACAAAGAGAGACGTGAATTGGATAACTTTAAAACCAAAGAAAAAACTCAATCCAAAATCACCACAGAAATCAAGTGCGGAAGAAAACAATGTGGAAGCAATAATAAGAAATGAACACATCAGATTTATAGTGGTTCGGATAAACCTTGACCTATGTCCACTCCTTGGAGTCACTCTCCAAGTATTGCACTAAACTAAGTGTCTCTCCTTTAGCCCCCACAGCTAGGCGGAAAAGCCCTTACAAAATCACTTTCATCTTCCCCAGTGCGGTGGAGTTGCCGGGTCCTTTGACAACAAAGAGATCTTCTTCTTTGCTGAACTTCCCTCGAGACAAGCCTTAAATCCAACGATATTCAGGTGCGAGCTTGCCGGAGCAACCGTGTGGAACCCCCTCCACACTCCCTTGAGTCCCTCCTCACAGGATCTTCTCCCTCTCTAAAACTTCACCCTTTCCTCACTCCCTTTCAAGCTCTCTCTTCAAGTTTCCCCAAAAGAACGAAGCTATAATGGCTGCCAAAGACACTTACAAAAGTACCTTGACAAAGCTTAAATAGAAGCTCTTAAAATGAGCTCATTAATGCAAGTTGCCGACATTATCATCTAGGACGATAGGCATATCATCCTGTACGATTAGTACAATTTAAGCTCAATCAGCCGGGACAATTTGAGATGTTCATAGAAAATTTATTCATATCATCCAGGATGATAATATATAATCCTGGACGATCAGTATAAATTGTGGAATATCGTCCTCGACATCACCCTGAAAAATAGCTATCCGATGACCAATCGTCCAGTATATCGGCCAGGACGATCTTGCGATCGTCAAGGACGATTTGATTGTGAAATCAAGTAATAATTGCTTTCCTTAAATTTAAGAGAAATTTTGGAAAAATTGACCTGGATCATTCTGGATGATATTTTATAGTCCTGGATGATCCAACTGGATGATGTCCAAAAGTAGGTTGTTTCTAAATAGATCTGGCAGCAGATTCTTTCTGAATTGAGCCTATCATTCTAGCCGATACAAAATCATCCAGGACGATGTGTTTTGCATAATGGCGACTGCTTTAATGAGGATGCCCTAATTAGGGTTTCTAATTTTAGACAGATCGTCCAGGACGATATAAATATCATCCCGGATGATGTTACCAAAAACAAAAATCTTTAGGGAGCAACAAAAAATCTTCCAAGTTACAAAACATCTGGAGCCACACCAAATACAATAGACTCAAGAAAGGAAAAAATATACAAACTGACTCAGAACTAGTCTACCCAATCTTGAGCTGATTCCAAATTGCAGTCCGATCGTGTGAACCTGAAATGTCAGTACATAAGGCAGTCATAGAGAAATAAGAATGTTTGCTATCATCAAAATTATAAACCATTGATCCGCAACAATTTTTGTGGTGATTGTTTGATTTTGTTTGTGATTTTATTTGGAGAAATTTTTAAATACCAATTCACCCCCCTCAAGGTTAGCCTTGGGACTAGTTCATAAGGGCTTAACATCCCTGACAAACTTTGAATATGATTAGTTCATAGAGAATAGTTATTGAGCCATAGTAATTTGTACAGTACAATTTAAAATCAAACAATATGATCTACAGTGAATAAAAATTTTCTTTTCCCTTGAAATAACTCTTAAGCTGTGTGTATGTGCATGGTTACTCAGTTTGCATACACTTTTTGTGGTTAGAATCAAGAAAAGAAAAAGTAAAAATAAAAAGAAAAGTTACATACTCCTTTACATCCTATTCTACCCAGTCTCGAGTCTTTTATTTTCTTGAGCAATATGTGAACTTTCTGAAATGTTAGTACTCACAAAAAAGAACAACATTTAAAATATTAATGAATACTAAGATAATTTAATTGACATTATTTGTCATCATCAAAATCTCAGGCTAGGGGCCTTGGACTATAATAAAACCATCCCTAAAGAAAATCTAAGTCAAGCCCTAAACCATAAAAATAATAAATAAAAAAAGGGCATGCCCTAAACTAAGCCCAAACATTAGCTTTGATAAATGAGGTAAAAAGTAACCAACAACTCTTTAAGTTTTCGAACAATTCTCCTATATGAACTCTAGCTGTTTTACTTTTGGTAAGCATATGGAGTGTGAGTCAATCAATCCCAACCGTTGCTTGGGATGAAGGGGCTTAGAATAGGCAAGAACTTGAAAAAAAAAAACACATAATGATTCTAATTAAAGTTTGAGTCCACCTCGAGTTTTCCTTCTTGAAGAGAAGTTGTAATTAGAGCTCTATAGAGGAGAAGTAACCATGCTACACCTTTTGGCATCCATTTTACAAAGGTAAAACCTTAACCCTAGCTTTTTTATCTTGGATTGAATGTACTTTGTGTTTGTTGTATTTTTTGAATCTTAAATTACACTCCCCTATCTACTTCAATTAAATTTTAAAGTTTTCTAAAGTTTCAAGGCAATATATCCACCCTATTTTGAGCTTTAAAGCTTCTTTTACTTAAGATTTTTTGGCAATGAATATGGTGAAGAAGAAATAATAACTGTTTAATCCTTCTATTTTGATCAAATGGCTACGATTTCACTCCAAATCATATAAAATTGTATTGTATGTTCTCCAGATTGTATAATACAATCACATGTAAGATTTCCACTCAAAGTATGTGTAAATGATCATACTATATAATTTTTTAACATATTGTATAATCTCAGTTTCATATAATATGATCCTTAAATCAAAAAATGGCCAAAACTTTAAAAAAATATCAAAAATCTATTTCTCATCCAAATTTGATTCGTGGGCTCGGAACTGTCTCAAGCTCAAGTTTATTTTAAAATTAATTTCATTATGTTTTGACCATTGGATTGTGAGAAATTCCTTTTTTACTAAAAAATGAATGTCCTCTATTAGTCATAATCTAGCTATCTAATTTAGCTCAAATTTAGACAAGGTACACTTGGGGACAACCCTAACATACCATAATTTTCTTGGCCCTTGATGATAGTTGGATTTTGGCAGATGAAGTTTTCAAAGTTCTGGGTTAGATTTTAATCCAAAACTTTTAAAATTCATTTCTTTAAAATGCATAGAATTAGGTTTTAACATTTTTGTGTATTGTGTGTCCTGCTATAAGGGTTAGGCATACCAGATTTTAAATTTATATAAATAGTAGTGACACCTAAGGAAATTAATTAAGAGATTTGCTAAATAATTAAAAATATCCTAGTAAATTCTACACACACCCAATAGGGGTGAAACTTTGAAATATTAAACTTAGTGATATCCTAAACCGTAGGTTTTAATTTCACTTAATGTCATTTCATTTAGATGGAAAATCAAGCAAAACTAAAATTATTTGTTTATGGGGATTGAAACTTCAAAAATTATAATAAATCAAAATTATATTAGAAAAATAAAAAATAAAGACTCAAATTTTCATGATTGAATAACCTATCTAAGGAAACTAAAATTCCTATCACCAAATTCCAGAATTGATTAAAATTCAATAATTAAAGAAAATTAATAATTAATTAAAATAAATAATTAAAAATGATTAAAAATATAAAATAAATTTTGAACACTTGGAGTCAACCCCATAAGTCATTCTTGACATTTGGGGAAAGGTTTCAAATGATTTGGAATCAATTTTATATATAATTAAGAAAATCTTCCTAATTATGCAATTAAATATTTTAATTACATGCTTAAACTTCAAAATTTTATAACTAGTAATAAAAACTCAAAATTAAGAAGAATCAAATGCATTAGACTCATCCTTGGGTGTAATATTTAGGAAAATATCAAACTCCAAAAATTCATTAAAAATAAAAAAAGTCAACATTTTGGTTAACCTTAGTTCAATAAAATACACAAACTTAAAAAAAATTATAACTTATGATAAAAAATTCCAAATCAAACAAACATAGTGGAATATTACTCATCCTATGGTCTAATACTGATTAAAAATATAAAAATAGTTGAACTTAACATAAATCTAATAGTAAAAAATAGATCATTTATTTAATATATTAAAATATTCATTTAAATACTAAAAATCAATAAATAATCAAATTTCTAGTGAATCACTAATCTATTTAATTAAATTTAATTTGTAACATTAAAATATACAACCAACATTCTATTAATAAAGTTTTTAAGATTTGCCATATAGGACTATGGGGCTTAATGTCCTAAGGAGGCCTAGGGTATACTTGCCCATTGTGATAGTAACATGAATAGATTTGATGCAATGCAAATCATAAATCATAAGCTTAATAAACCATTAATAATATAATCACAAACTTATGAAAATAATTAATAAGATAAATTAAACTCAAACCTAAAGATAATTGCTAGGTAAGTTGGGCCTACGAGGCTATTAAGTTACCCATAATGATGGGAAAATAAACCTCACATGCCTAGTATAAACAAAGACAATTATTATTCAACCTAAATAATCAACCATAAATTACTAACTAATCAATGCCTCCTTACCTTATGTATATTCCATTTTAAAGAGTATAAGTGTATTAAATTTTGAGGTTTAAAGATTAAACACCTTATTAAAATTTAAGACTTTAGATAACTAATAATTAATCAACATTAATTTGTAAAACTAATCCTAAAATGAACAATAAAACATCAAACTTAAACTCAACATAAATCTTCCTTCAACCTACAATAAACTAATAAAAATATTAGAAAACTGAAAATAACAACCAAGTTAGAATATATCCAAATCACACAACCTGATGCACATGTCATAGATGGCTTGTTAGGATAACCAACTCTAGTTTTACTTTAGGTCCTTATTATTTTGTACTTACTTCTTATGTGACATATATTTTAAGCAATTTTTAAAGCATGTAGCTTGTTATTGTTTGATGTGGTTTTTGTTGCATCTGATGTGATGTTTTTTCTTTATAATGTTATATATGATGTGACATGTGATAATCGCTATATTTCTCCTAGGTTAAGAACAATATGGATGCTAATGGAGTTTTTTATAGGTGGCCAATGTTGTAACTTAGTTTTCATAACTTTGTTTTCATATCATGTGTATTTTTGATGATTCCAAATATTATTGTTTTGATTACTATTTCTCTTAGTATATATTAGATATATTGCTTTTGTTTTTTGTGTGCACACTATTCAGAAAAATCATACTCTATACTATTGATGACTTCAAGTCAGATTTATATAGGGTTCATTGTAGTTGGAGTCTATATTTTTACACTTTTATTGAGTCTGAGAGTGTGTGATTATAATTTAGTTATAATAAACACACACACTGGGGGAGTTAAAAATTTGTAAATTTTTTAAACTAATAGTACTCTACGATTTTAGTTTATACGGAATAATTTGATCAATTATTTTATCCAGCAAGCAGTTAATCAAAGCATGAACGGGAAAAAGCTTCTAAGTACTACTAATATTGTATAAAGTTGTTTTTTTGTATATATATATATATATATATATATATATATATATATATATATATAATAGTGTATGTTATGCTTGTATGAAAATACTTCATACATGATTGTACGAGCCAATTTTGAAATGTTTGTTCAGGATGATTATCATTCATACTGGATGATCGTGGATGCTCAACATTAAAAATTTTAGTTTTATGGATAGATTTTCATGTCTTTCATATAAAAAAGTCCTTAGAAACTGACTTGAACAAATCTGATCTTCATGATTTCTTAGAGAGCCAGTGAAAGAGTGATCTGGGAGAGTGTTTGAGAGAGAGTTCTTGCAAGTGAAGTGTTAAGGATTCACAAGGTTACTCAAAGGTGAGAATCTCTTTTATTTTTGTGTCAATTCTCTTCCTTTCTCTTTCTAGTTGCTCGAGAGAAAATCTTTGGAGAAGATCCAATACTCTTCCAACACTTGGAGAGTGTGAAAGGATAACGGTACTCTACCGATAGTTAGAGGGTATGAAAGGATGATGATACTCTACTAACACTTAGAGAGTGTGAAAGAATGACGGTACTCAATCGACACTTGGAGGGTTGTGAAAGGATAATAGTACTCTGCCAATACTTGGAGAGTATGAAAGGATGATGGTACTCTGCTTACACTTGGAGGATGTGAAAGGATGATGGTACTCTGCCGCACCTGGGATTGGTGGAATAGAGGAAAATTATAAAGGCTTCTCCGCTTTGTTGTTAGGAAAAAGAAGAGTTACTTTGATAATAGTGTAATACCTTAAGAGGAAGTCTTCAGGAAGTGAACATATGTCTTATTGAACTGAACCATTATAAATTACTATGTTCTTTTTATATTTTCGCATTTTATTTTTAGCAATTTATTGTTATCATTGAAAAACTTATTTTAAAAAAATTAAATTGTGAAAATTATTATAAACAGTTTTTATTTAAGAGGGATTTTTTAAATTATTAATTCACCTCCTCTTGGTTAGCCTTGGGACAATTCCGTAGGCCTAACAATCTATACGGACTTTTTAGGTGGTATCAGAGCTTACTTCAAAATTTAAAGTTTAGACTACTTTTCGAAAAACAATTATGGTTAATTTTGAAAACTGTAACATACCTGAAGGGTATTCGATCACTAGTCCTCCATTATTTGATAACATCCCTTTTGATTTTTGGAAAACACGAATGTCTACTGTTCTTCAATTGCTTGATTATCACATGTATATTTAGTTCAGGATGGGTATATTAGGCAAACTCGACTTATAGATGACATTAGAACTAAAACACCCTTTATTGATTGGACAGTAGAAGAAAGAGACTTAACATAATTAAATGCAAAATGTTTGAATAGTTTATTTTGTGCTCTTAAATCTAAAGACTACATGTGTGTTTCTACTTATAGAAGTGGAAAAGAAATTTTGGATAGACTTTGTATCACATATGAAGGAACTAACGAAGTAAAAAAATCTATATTAAATATTTTGTTACATGATTATGAACTATTTCGCATGAAACCAAATAAATCTATATTTGACATGTATATATGTTTCATTCAAATAGTCACTTCCATGCATGCATTAGGTAGGGAGCTAACGAATGCTGAAAAGGTTAGTAAAACACTTTGTTGTTTGCTTGCTGCTTATGATGCTAAAATAATTGCTATTATAGAGTCTAAGGAGTTAAATGTATATTCTATTAATAATATTATTGGATTACTAATTGCTTATGAGCATGGAGTGACTCAAGGACAGATTAATGTAGAAAAAAAGTGAATGGAGAAGAACGTAGCTTTAAAAGTGGATGACTCGGAGAGTGATCAGTCACAGCCTGAGAATGAGGATGACATTACCATAATGGCAAGAAAATTCAGGAGTTTTCTAAAAGGGAAGCAAAAGAGATGCCAATAGTGGAATAAAGATAAGTTTCAAAAAAAATATTAAGTTTTTTAATGATATTATTTACTATGAATGTAGGAAACCTAGACATATCAAATTAGACTACCCTAATTTTAAAGCCACTCTTATTAAGGAGAAGGTAGAGGAGAAAATAAATGTGAGAAATGACAAGAAGAGATTCAGAGAGCTTTTTGGGCAGACTCAACTTCGAATTCCTCAAAAATAGAAGTAAAAGAAAAAGTCACCAATCTGTGCTTAATGGCCGATAATCTTGATCAGTCAAATCAAGAAGAGGTATGTGACTTAACTTATGAAGAGTTATTTAATGTTTATAAAAATATTCATATGACATATAGAAAACTCAAGAAAATCCATGCTAGGTTGAATTTATATTTCTTAGAGTTACTAAAAGATTATGAAATCCTTAGGAAAGATCATGCAAAAATTGATAACAACCACATAAAATTTTTAAATGAGTACGATGAATTAAATAAACAACATGGTTATTAAAATCAATTCACATTGAGCTAGAAAAAGATTTTAAAACTTTTATGGATGAATCTGATAATAGAGAATATTATTTAAAAGTTGATAATGTTGTGTTAGGAAGTGCCAACTCATTCTTTAAAGCATAATTAAATGCATATAAAAAGAATAGGATTCCACCTACACTTTTGAATATTTTTTATTCCTGACAAAAAGACAAAAATCATAAAACCTAGGAAAAGACAAGTTTACACAAATAAATTGAAAAATCCTTTTCCTAGAGTTAAATATTTTTCTTGTGGTATGATTGGGCACATATCCTATACTTGCACTATTCATAAAAAATCATATATAGTGTGGAGACCAAAGATGCATAAAATAAGTCATATTAGACATGCATCTAGTTTAATTTTACGAAAAGGAGAACTCAAACTTATTTTGTTTCCCATGACTAATATTTGATTATTTTGTAGAATTGCTTTCATATAAGACCTTGTGAGAGAATTTGGTACCTGGACAATGGATGTTCAAAGCATATGACTGGAGATACGACACAATTCATATCTCTGGAAGCTAGGAATAGAGGCAAGGTTATACTGGGAGATAATACCACTAGCTAGGAAAGTGGTAGGCACATGTAAGATCAAAAACTTGAACAAATTTTTTATTGAGAATATTTTACTTGTAGAATGCTTAAAGCATAATCTTTTGAGTATTAGTAAGTTATATGATAAGGGTTATAATATTAAAATTTTTCCCACTAATTGCATATTAAGCCAAAATGAAAATGATATACTACATGAAACTAGGATAAATAATATGAATATGCTAGATTTAAATTATATTAAATCTCTTAATACTTTTTGTTTGAAAATAATTTTTGATAAATCATGGTTATGATATAAAAGACTTTGTCACGCTAGCATGAAAATCCTTAGAAAAATTATTCGAAAGAACCAGTTAGAGGAATACAAAAATTAGACTTTACTAAGGATCACATGTGTGATGTATGTAAGCTAGAAAAATAGGTGAAGTCCTCCTTTCATTCCATTAAAGATCTTAGAACTAGCAAACTATTGGAGATTATTCATATGGATCTTTTTGAACTGGTTAGCACTATAAGTCTAGGAGGGAAGGTTTATAGATTTGTGATTGTTGATGATTTTTTGAGATTCATATGAATTAAATTTTTATTTCATAAGAGTGAATCAATTGAGAAATTTAGAAACTTTTTAAATTGAATTAAATGAAAATTAGGATGTGAAATATTAATAATTTAAAGTGATCATGGAGGTTAATTTGAAAATAAAAAAATTTGAAGAGTTTTGTAAAAGAAAGGAATTGATCACAATTTTTCATCTAGGACCCCTTAGCAGAATGGGGTTATTGAAAGAAAAAATAGAATATTAATTAAAGCTGCTAGAGTCATGTTGCCATGATATTCATTTCCTAAATACTTTTGGGCTAAAGAGATGAGTACAATGTGTTATGTTCTAAATAGGGTGAACATAAGATCAAAATTGAATAAAAAACCCTATGAGCTTCTTAAGGGTAGAACTCCAAATTTGTCACATTTATATGTTTTCGGAAATAAGGTGTTCATTCATGATAATGAAAAATCTCTTTTATGAAAATTTGATCCAAAATCTGATGAAGTAATTTATTTGGATACTCTAATATTAGTAAATTATATAGAGTGTTTAACTAAAAAACTTTGGTAGTTGAGGAGATCACACATTTTATGTTTGATGAATCTATAAATTTGTAAGAGCCAAGTTTGGAAGAGGATTATATTGAAAATAACCCCCAAGGAATATAAAAAATTATTTTGGAAGAGAATGTGAAAATAGAAAACCCTTTGTCTAGAGAATTGGAAATTTTCTAAAAATCACCCTAAGAAATTAATTTTAGTTAAACCAAGAGAGGGTATTAGGATTATGCATGGACTTAATAAAGAGTTTAACCATTCTACCGTTATATCAATGATTGAACCCATAAATGTTAATCAAACACTATCAGGTGAATTTTGGATTTTGGTCATGCAAGAAGAGTTGAATCAATTTGTATGAAATGATATTTGGGAATTAATAAAAAGGCTAAAAGATAAAAGTAATGTTGGAACTAAGTGGATGTTCACAAAGTAATTAGGATCTGGATATTGATATTAGGTAGGTTTGTTCATGCGCTCTGACGTCTCTTTTGCTCTGGCATCTGAGGCGATTCGGGGGAGATTCTAGGGTTCTTCTTTGCGCATTTGTTCAACTGTTTTCTTGCTAGTTTTTATTCATGTTTTTTATTTTACTGCTATTTCTTCTTCGTTTATGATTGTTTCTTCTATGGTTCTGCTTTCATTTTTGTTGTTTTCTCCTTATTTCTTCTTATATTCGTTCTTGGTGTCTTCAGGTTCTTCGTTTGTTTGCATTTTTTTTCCTTTTTGGTCTATTTCTTCATCCCTGTTTTGGGTTTACATGTGTTGGTGTGCTAGGGTTTGTGGTTTTTTGGGAGATGATGACATAATCGTCATCTATCCCTCCTCTTCCTCTCTCTTATGGCAAATCTTGTTCTTTTAAGGATGTTTTAGCTGGATCTTCATCTTCTCCCGCCAAACTTCACTTTGTGCATTCCTCCTTCAAGAGTTGCCCGATATTATTGCTTGGTGATTCTGTGGTGTCTTTACTTGCTGCTTTTTTTGCTCTTACTCTTGTGGGGAAATTTATGCTTAAGCGGCCAAATTTGGATATCATTTGAAAGTTTTTCTTAAATCTCAAATTATTTGGCTCTTTTTAGGTTGATTTACTAGATCCCCAAAACATCTCAATTCAACTGAGTATTGATTTGGACTATAGTCAGATTTTTGCTAGAAGGGCGTATTACATACAAGGTTGTCAAATGTGGTTGCTTAAATGGTCTCCAAATTTTGATGTACAAAAAGAGTCCCTTATTACCCCGGTTTGAATTTCTTTTCCTAATCTTCATTTACATTTCTTTAACTCCCAAATTTTATTTGGTTTGACTTCTATTTTTAGTAAACCTTTGCAAATCGACCAGGCTATAATAGCCATCTCCAGGCTGTCTGTAGCTCATGTTTTAGTTGAGCTAGATATATCTAAAAAACACCCTATTGAGGTTTTGGATTGGATCTGAACTAAATGGCTATTTTTAAAGAGCTAAATTTTAAAATTTATCTATTTTATGTACTCATTATAAGATGCATGGGCATGGTTTATCTGCATGTTACAAATTACATCCTCATCTAAGGAAGCCGAAGGAAACTACGAATTCGCCCAATAATAAAGAATTAAATTTTGATGTTTTCATTTCTACTATACCTAATCATGTTACTAATGAGGCTAATGATTTCTAAGGGATTGAGCATAGTATTGTTGCTTTAGAATTGGCTCCTAATCTGGTGGAACCGATCCCTCTTTCCTTGAAGGAGCTGGTCAAGGGAAAGAAAGTTCTTCTCAACTCTACCTGTTCTTTACTTATTGATCCTATTAATGTGACTGACCAAAATATGGAGGTTAATCCTAATAGTGATGCTTCTCCGATGGAGGATGTGTTGGTTCTTAATAAAACTCATATGGAGAAGAGTTGATTAACAATATGGTGGGGGGGGGGGGATGATATTGTGCAAGCTGTTGTTATTAATCATGTGGTATCCCAAATGGTAGAGGAAAAGATTAATAAATTTGAGATTCACAAGGAACCTTATATGGCAGGTGATGTTTTTTATAAGGAAAGATAAATTTAGCTTTCTAAGAGGCACTCATGTATGGGTAATGATAGTAATTTTCCTTTGAATACTAATTACAATAGTGAAGCTTTTATTGATAATGACGATATGGATATGTTGGCTAAATGTTATGCTAGAGATGTTAATGATACGAGTTTTACTAAGGGACGTGGAAGGAGAGGTAGAAAACCTAAAGCTATTATTATATAAACTCCTAGAAAACACTCATTCTATCACTTTGAATTAATTTTGTTTTATGTTTAATACTATTATTTGGATTGTTAGGGGTATTTGTTGCAACTTGAGCTTATGAGTTTATGTTTTTGATGATAACAAATATTATGGATCACTTTCTATTGTCTACTTGTATTTGCGTATGTTTGTTTGTGTGTATACTAACATTTAAGGAATACCATGCAACATCAAATAAAGAATCAGAGCTCAAGATTGTGTTGAATAATGTTATGTTGTAAAAGGGTCTTTAATATTCATTAATATAATTTTGATTTCTTGAGTCAAGTCTTGTAAGGGTGTATGCTTGCTTGGTGACCATGCAAACACACACACACTCAAGGGAGTGAGATCTAGTCAAATCCAGAAGATCAAGTTTTGAACTAATCATACTGGACGATTTTGAATCATCCAGGATGATCCTTTATGATCTTAGAAAACAGCCGCCAATGCTAATTTAGGCAAGATTTTAAGATTTAATTTTTGTTCCAATCATCATAGACGATCTGGATCATCCAGGACGATCTGGATCATCCAGGACGATCAATACAAATCATGCCTAAATTAATCCTGTGATTAGGGGATTAATTATGGTTAATTTTTTTCAAACCGATCATCCTGGATGATCTATATATCATATAGGACGATGTTTGCCGACATACTTGATTTTCCTAAATCGTCCAAGCCAAAATACCATAATTTTTCTTCTAATCGTGATGGATGATCCACTATATCATCCTGGATGATCTTTACATTTTTGTACTAATCGGCATGGACTATCCAAATATTGTCTAGGACTATCAGGTCAAATTTTGCACATCGTACTGGATGATCCTGTGATCATCCAGGATGATTCTAGGTGCCGAAATTGAGTTCTTAGGATTTTCTGAAGCCCTCTTTTTAAGCGCATCGTACGGGACGATCATGTGATCATCCTGGATGATATTTGGCACCATAATTGAGTTTTTAGGGTTTTCTGAAGCCCTCTTTTAAAGCATATCGTATGAGACGATCTGGCGATCGTCTTGGATGATAATGTCAATTTGGTGCATTTAAGAGCCTTTTTGGAGCTCTTCTATTTAAGCTTTGTCAAGGCACTTAATATGTGTATTTGACAGCCATTGAAGCTTCATTTTTCTGGAGGAAGATTAAAGAGAGAGCTTGAAAGGGAGAGAGAAAAGGATGGAGGTTTAGAGAGGGAGAAGATCCTTAGAGGGGGTTTCAAGGGAGTGTGGAGGGGGTTCCACACAGTTGCTCCGGTGAGGTTGCACCTTAGTACCATTGGATTCAAGGCTGGTCTTGAGGGAAGTTTTGGGAAAAAGAAGATCTCTTTAGTGTTAAAGAGCCCAGCTACTCTGCTGCACCGGGGAAGGTGGAGGTGATTTTGTAAGGGATTTTTCGCCTAGCTGTGGGGGCTAAAGGAGATACACTAAGTTTAGTGCAATACTTGGAGGGTGCCTCCAAGGAGTGGACGTAGGTCAAGATTTGACCAAACTACTATAAATCTGGTGTGTTCTTTCCTTTATTATATCCGTTTTTATTTTCCGCACTTTGATTTTCTATATGGTGAATTTTGGTTTTTATTTTAAGATTATATTTTGAACGAAAGATTTTTTAAAATACCATTTCACCCCCTCATGTTTAGCCTTGGGACTAGTTCATAAGGGCTTAACATCCCTAACAAACTTTCAAGTGCCATCAGTGTACTTTCAAGTGGTATCAGAGCAGGATTCTTAAAAAAAGGTTTTTGAAAAAAACTTTTGAATTTCGATCCATGGCTAATTTTTGTAATTGTAATATTGTGTAAGGTTATTCAATCACTAGACCACCTTTATTTGAAAATATTGCTTTTGATTTTTGAAAAATTTGCATGTCTACTTTCTTATAGTCTATTATTTTCCAAATGTAGTAAATAATTTTAACTGGTTATTCTGTATCGTCACGTATTATAGATGGAATTAAAATTGATATTCCTTTAATCAATGGAGTGGAGAAGAAAAAATCAATGCTCAATTGAATGCTAAATCATTAAACTATTTTTTTTTGTGCTTTAAGTTCTGATGATTTTATGTTTGTATCCACATGTTCTAATGCAAAAAAATTTGGGATAAATTACACACTATATATGAAGGCACTAGTAAAATCAAGCAATCTAGATTAAATATTTTAATGCATGATTATGAATTATTTTACATGAAACCTAATGAGTCGATCTTAGACATGTATACTAGGTTTATTCAAATTGTGACATCATTGCTTTCTTTAGGTAAAGAATTTCTAAACTTTGAAAAAGTTAATGAAATTCTATATTGTCTACTTGATAAATTTGATGCCAAAGTTATTTTTATTTGTGAATTAAAAAATTTTGAATGAATATTCTATTGATAATTTGATTGGCTCACTCATTTCCTACGAGCAAAGTTTGGGTCAAAAACATTTGGAAGAAGGTGAGATGATAGTTCTAAACACCGAAGACTAAAAAAAAAGTGGCTTAGTTGGTGACGAAAGTGATGACTTATCAAGCAAATCAAAAAGCTCATCGAAGCATAAGCATCAACAAAAATGGAATAAAGGTAAAAATGGTAAGAACATTAAGATCTCTTTTAACATTGTTTGTTTTGGTTATAGGAAGCCTATACATATGAAAAATTAGTGCCTTATTTTGATAACTCTTCCTGCAAAAGAAAAGGGTAAAGCTAAGAAAATTGTAAAAACAGTAAATTGTGAAAAGCAAAAAATCTCCTAGGCAGACCTAGCTTCTGAATCATCAAATCAGAAGCAAGATTATGCTTAAACCATTATTTATGTATTTATTTATTTGTTGTTCATTGTTTTTCATTTGTTTTTTGTAGTTTCTTTAGGCTTTGTTATTTATATGTTTATTTTTTGTTCTTTTTCTTTTTTGTTATAATTTTAAACTTGTCTTTACTTTTTTCTTTTTTTTTTATGTAATTCTATCTGATCAACACACACATTTCACCTTTCTAAAAATGAAAAACCTACCTCCTATTTTTTCTTGAATTCTTATGTAAGTTATGGTTGAATTTTCTAAAAACAGTCAAAGAAAGAAAACTCATGATTTTGTCTCTCTATCTCTTTTCTTAAAGAGTTTATTTTACTTTTTATTCAAAATCTTCATCATATTATAAATTGGATTTTGAAACTGATTTTTTTCATCTCCCTACACTTTGTTTATCATATATGGATCTTTTGCAAGTTCTTGAATCTACCTCATAATTTTCTTAATCAAGTAATTCATTTTGTCAATAGTATGGATTTACTTTTATTTTTAAAATTTCAAAAAGGTAGCATATTAAAAAAAAGGTGGCCAATGACGCCAAATCAAAAGATGCGCAATGACGCCAAATTGAGAAATATACATAAAGTGTATCTAAAAGTAATAGATGTGCAAAGTGTACCAAAAAACTAACAAGAGGTATAAAATGAGCCAACAAAAAGTAATGCTTACTTTCTTATACTTCTTAAAACTTAAGAAAACCATTGATAGTTTTGATACTTGAGCTTGAAAATCATGATTCCTGATTCACTAATTTTTGCATTAATCTTCTATTAGATATGTTTTATGAAAGGAGTTTTGAAAAATTTATGTTTCTTTTTCTAATTTATTCCTTGATTTAAATATTGGATTAAAAAGTTTTTAAGCCTTTAAAAGAACTTGAGCTTGGATTAATAATTTTTGAATTTATAACCTTTTTGGGTTATGCGTTGTGAATACATTACTTATTAAGTTTTTGAATAAAATCAAGAGATAACTTTCTCATTTTAAGAATATTTTTTTTTTATTTTCACTAGATCAGATATCATTTTGTTTTTTATTTATTTTTATTATTCTGATTATTTGTGCCCATTCTATCTTTTATAATGTCAAAGGGGGAGAATGTACTGTTGTAGTTGTATCTATTTTTTTTTTTTAATAAAAACATAAAAAATTTTGTCTTCCCCTATTTTTAAAATTTTATTCTAGGGAGGGGGAGATTATGAGAAAATATGTTCAATTTTGTAAATTCAACTAGTAATATTTGCCATCATAAAAAAGGGGGAGATTGTTGTAACTCGAGCTTATAAGTTTATGTTTTTGATGATAATAAATATTATGGCTTACTTTCTGCTGTCTACTTGTATTTGTAATATATATTTGTTTGTGTGTATACTAACATTTCTGGAATACCATGCAATATCAAATAAAGAATTAGAGCTCAAGATTGGGTTGAATAATGTTCTGTTGTAAAAGGGTCTATAATATTCATTAATATAATTTTGATTTCTTGATTCAAGTCTTGTAAGGGTGTATGCTTGCTTGGTGATCATGTCAACACACACACTCAAGGGAGTGAGATCTAGTCAAATCTAGAAGACAAGTTTTGAACTAATCATACTGAACAATTTTGGATCATCCAGGATGATCGTTTATGATCTTAGAAAATTGCCACCAATGCTAATTTAGGCAAGAATTTAAGATTTAATTATGTTCTAATAATCCTAGATGATTTGGATCATCTAGGATGATCAATACAAATCATGCCTAAATTGATCCTATGATTAGGGTATTAATTATGGTTAATTTTTTCTATCTAATTGTCCTGGATGATCTGTATATCGTATAGGACAATGTTTTCTGACATACTTAATTTCCAAAATTGTCCAAACTAAAATACCATAATTTTTCTTTTAATCATCCTGGACAATCCACTATATCATCCTGATCGATCTGTATATTTTTGTACTAATTGGCCTAGACTATCCAAATATCATCCATGACTATCAGGTCAAATTCTGCACATCATACTGGATGATCTTATGATCATCCAGGATGATTTTGGGCGCTAAAATTAAGTTCTTAGGGTTTTCTGAAGCCCTCTTTTTAAGCACATCATACAGGACAATCTTGCGATCATCATGGATTATATTTGGCACTGAAATCGAGTTTTTAGGGTTTTTTGAAGCCCTCTTTTTAAGCATATCATATAGGACAATCCAACGATCATCTTGGATGATAATGTTGGTTTGGTGCATTTAAGAGCCGTTTTGGAGCTCTTCTATTTAAGCTTTGTAAAGGCACTTGATATGTGTCTTTGGCAGCCATTGAAGCTTCATTCTTCTGGAGAAAACTTGATGAGAGAGATTGAAAGGGAGAGAGGAAAGGGTGGAGTTTAAGAGAGGGAGAAGATCCTTGGAGGGGGTTTTAAGGGAGTGTGGACGGGGTTCCACACAAATGCTCATGCGAGCTTGCACCTTAGTACCATCAGATTTAAGGCTTGTATTGAGGGAGGTTTTGGGAAGAAGAAAATATCTTTGGTGTTAAAGGGCCCGGCTACTCCGCCACATCGGAGAAGGTGGAAGTGATTTTATAAGGGCTTCTACGCCTAGCTGTGGGGTTTAAAGGAGAGACACTAAGTTTAGTGCAATATTTGGAGGGTGCCTCCGAGGAGTGGACATAGGTCAAGGTTTGACCGAACTACTATAAATCTGGTGTGTTCTTTCTTTTATTATATCCATATTTATTTTTTACACTTTGATTTTCTTTGTTGTGAATCTTGGTTTTTATTTTAAGATTGTGTTTTGATCGAAAGATTTTTTAAAATACCAATTCACCTCCCCTCTTGGTTAGACTTGGGACTAGTTCATATGAGCTTAACATCTCTAACGAACTTTCAAGTGCCATCAGTGCATTTTCAGTATTGGCTGCACCTCTTCTAAACTTAGAATTAAAAACTTATGACGTATCCATAATGTCTCTCTTATTATTCTGCTTGAGCCTCTTATATCTTCTGATAAGTTACTCAGTACTACTAAATTTTTGGGTTTTAAGCATGCTTTATCTAATGTTTCCAATAAAATTTGGGTTTTTTGGAAAGATTTTATTAGGGTTGACATGATTGGTGATTTTAATCAAGTTATTATATGCAATATTGAGAGTTCTAATTTATAATATTGTGCTTCATTTGTTTATGCTGCTTCTTCTAGATTGATTAGAAAAATTTTATGGGACCAAATTTGTCAGTTTCAAACTATTTGTTCTCTTCCTTGGATTGTTAGAGGAGATTTTAATACCATTACTAGCCCGTCTGAGCATTTAGGGGGCTCGCTCCTTATTTATCAATCTATTTAGGATTTTAATATCATAATTATGGATACCAATCTTTTTGATATTGGCTTTTCTAGTGATAAATTTACTTGGCATCATGGGCATTTATGATAAAGACTTGATCGTGTTTTATTTAATGATTTTTGGTTGCATTCTTTTGATTCTACTAATGTGGAACATCTAAGCAGGACCCTCTCGTATCACTCTCCTCTTCTCATTAAAATTAAGCATAGATTGAGACACGTGCCTTCTCAATTTAGGTTTTAGAACATGTGGTTACTTAATGAGACTCTTATGAACGTGGTTAAGGATAACTGGTCCGCCCCTTTACATCCGGACAATAACATTTCTGGTATGCATAGACTATAGTATAAACTGAAAAGTCTTAAGTTTGTTTTGAACTGGTGGAATCATAATGTTTTTAAGAATCTTTTTTCTAATATTTTAATTATGGAGGATAAAGTTAATTCACATGAATCTCAATGCCAATTATTCCCATATGAGGTTAACTTTTATCTTTTAAGGGAAGCTAAACATGAGCTTAACAATTAATAAGCTCAAGAGGAAATGTTTTGGAAGCAGAAAGTGTCTTTAAACATCTTGTTGAAGGGGACAACAATACTAAGTATTTTCATGCTTTAGTTAAAAGGAAGCATAATATTAATTGTATTCATAAAATTCAGTGTCCCAATGGTTCTTTTATTGAAGATGACCCTAAAATTGCTAACTTAGATGTTCTTCATTTTTAGAGTCATCTTAATAAAAATTTTAATCCTTTAACTATTCATAATCCTAATCTTATTGTATCTCTTATTTCTCATGAGAATAATGTGTTCTTGTCTAAACCCCCTTTGCTATGGAGGTTAAGGATACTATTTTTAGCATGAATTCAGAGTCCGTGGCTGGGCCTGATGGTTTTACTTCAAAGTTTTTTTTAGAAAACTTGGAATATCATTGGTAATGATTTATTTTTTGCTGTTCTTGATTTTTTTGATGGTAATGTCATTCCTAAATTTTCACTGCTACTTATATTGTGCTTATTCCTAAAAATACTTATGATTTTACTTGGAATGACTTTCATCCAATTAGTCTTTGCACCTTTTTTTATAAGTTGTTATCTAAGATTTTGATGAATCGCTAATATACTTTCTTGCCTAATCTAATTTCTCCTTTCCAAATGGGTTTTGTTAAAGGTCGAGCCATTGCGGATAACATTCTTTTGGCTCAGGAGTTCTGTCATGATTTGGATGCTAAAGTGAGAGGTGGGAATATGATGTTGAAACTTGATATTGCTAAGGCGTATGATAATATCACTTGGACTTTTCTTTATGATATTATGAGGTTATTTTGTTTTGATTCTAAGTTTATTAATCTCATTAAGCTTTGTATTAAAAGTCCTTATTTCCTTATCATTGTCAATGGCAAATCTAATGGTTTCTTTAAGGCTTCTCATGGTCTGAGACAGGGTCATCCTATTTCTCCGGCCCTTTTTATTATTGCGGCAGATTACCTTTCAAGAGGTATGGCTGATCTCTTTTAAAAGAATCCCAGTTTGTATTTTAAAACTTTGGGTGGTTTTCATATATCTTGTTTATGCTTTATGGATGATTTTATTATTTTTACTAATGCCTCCTTAAATAGGATTAATATGTTGTTGAGGTTTATTAAACATTTTAAATTAGAGAGTGGTTTGGCCCTTAATCATAACAAATGTGGTTTTATTCTTGCTAAGAAAGTTTCTTTGAATTGTATTCTGGCCATTAAAAACTTAAGTGGTTTTAGTATTGTTGGGTTACCCTTAAAGTATCTTGGTATACCTCTTTATATGGGTAGGAAAAAATCTTTTCTTTTTGATGATTTAATCTTGATTATGCATAACAAGCTTTTATCTTGGGATTCTAACTTTCTTAGTTTTGGTGGTAGATTAACCCTTACTAAAAGTGTTCTTTGCTCTTTCCCTATTTATAGTTTTCAAACATTACTTCCTACTCAGACTATGTGTTATAGGCTTGAGAAAATCATTAATAAATTCTTCTAGAAATGGACTAGTAATAGTTCTAAAATTACTGGTTGGCCTGGAATAAATGTTGTGGTACTTTGGATGAAGGGGCTCTGGGCTATAAGTATTTCAAGGATTTGGATATGTCTTTCTCTTTTAAGTTGTGGTATAATTTTTGTGCTAATGTGAGCCTTTGGGCTAAATTTATGAATGTGAAGTATTATGGGGAGAAACATCCCACCATTTATTGTTTTAGTAAAGATAACTCTAAAGTTTGGCAGTATCTTTGTAAAGTTAAATGGGCGGTTGAGCCGATTATCTATTGGAGTCTTGGTAGTGGTAATATTTTCTTTTGGTAGGATTGTTGGTTAAATGGTAATTCCATTGATTCTATGTTTAATACTTCTTCCAATGCTTGTGTGAAGGTTAATTATTTTTTCAAGGATCATGGTTTGGATTTGGATAAACTTACTTCTTCCAATGCTTAACATGAATACTCTTGATGTTCAGATGTGTGCTTTAAATAGAGATGGTAAATTTTATTTAAAAGATGCCTGGCATTCCTTTAGAACTACGAAAGAAGCTTCTATTTGTTTCAAAATGTTATGGCATCAAAGTATTACCTCTATGGTTTCTATTTTTATTTGGAGATTTTTACATAATTTCATTCCTACGGATGATAATTTGAAGAAACGTGGTTTAAATCTTCCTTTTAAATGCGGGTGTTGTTATCACTCTGAGAACATGCATCATGTTTTTGTCTCGGGCCCTTGTGCAGTTAAAGCATGGACTCATTTTGAGGATATTTTGCAATTAAATTGCTTTAATGCTAAGTTTTCTATTTATGCTTTATTGAAGTGTTGATTTGTTAATTCCAAAGGGAATATTAGGAATGTTATTTCTTCTCTTATCCTTTAGTATTTATGGTTGGAGAGGAATAATTCCCGCTTAAATGGTGTGGTTATCAATCCTCATCAGATTATCCATAAGGTGCAAGATAAGATTAGAGAACTTTTTTCTACTAAGCTTAGTAATACTAAGAACTTCAATAAGTATCATAGTGCTGCTTTTGTGTTTGGGATTAATCTTGATGTGGATAACAGTCAAAAAGTTTTGAGAAGTATTCGTTGGCTTACACCTCTTGATAATTTTTTAATGTTAAATGTTGATGGTTCTTTTAACAATTCTAAGGTTGGTTGTGGTGGTCTCATTAGGGATTCTAATGGTAATTATATTCTTTGTTTTGCGGGTCCTATTTATAATGGTGATATTACTATTAATACTACTTTGCTATACTCTAAGGTTTAAGGTTGTGTTTATCTCTTGATTGCACTACTAATATGGTGGACGTTTCCTCTTCTTATTATATCTAGTCCTCTATTTTGAGGAATGATAATTTATGCTCTTCAAATTTGTTTTATATGAGGAGGGATATTCAGTTGGAGATGAGTAGGCTTAATGTTTCCTTTATGGCTATTGAAAGACATGGTAATGCTTGTGCTAAAGCTTTGGCTAGTTGGGGTTGGGCTCTAGACTCTATGCAGAATTTTTGTTTATCTAATTACCTATCCTGGTTTACTTGGATAAACATTCTATTCCTTATGTTAATTCTTAAGTTTATGGATGGTATTTTTTGGTGCTGGGTATTTCTGGTTGGAGCCTTTCCTTTTCTACATCTCTGGTTTAATTTCTGGAGATATATTGATGGGTTCTATGTGCCCGGGTGGTTAGCCTATTTAAGTTTCATTTTTATGATGAGGGTGAGCTGTTGGACACCGACATTTTTGTGTGGGCTCTTTTTTGTCTGGAGGGGATATTGATCTCTTTCTCTTGGATGTTTAAGTGTTTCTATGTGTTAGAGGAGGGAGCTGTGTGGTTGAACTCCATTTTTTTGGTGGGGATTTTCTGGAGCATGGCTAGTTTGCTGGCATTTCATGGGATGCTGGATTCTATGAGGATGCATTTACCTTGAAACTTTTCCTGCTGCTTAGACCCACTGTATTCATTTGGCTGTCTGTTGTGTTACTGTAGGTGGTTGGATTTTATTTTATTGTTTATGTCTACCATTCTTGGGAATTCAGTTACCTGATATTGGTGGTTGGGTTTGCTTATTTGGATCCTGGAACCCATGAATTCCTCTTGGCATGATCTCTTTACTAGTTATAATTGGTTTACCATCTATGGGATTATCAGACAATATGATTTCTGGATGGTTTGTATTAATCCTGGTGGTATTTGTGATAATCATTGATATGATAATCGGTATTTTTGCTATTTTTACAGCATTTATTATTTTTTTATCTATTACTTTATTTTGCCTTGCAGTTGATCATGTTGTTGAAAGGAGCAGGTGGTTTGAGGATTTGGATAGTATTTTTTGTGCCTTTGTGGTTTTTTAGGTGCTCTCCCTTGTGCACCATAGAATGTACCTAGGATTTTATGTACTTTTGCTCAGTAGGGAATTCAAGCTCATACATTTTTTTGCTTTTATTTTATAGCTCTTTGGAGTAGTAGTGAGCTTGAGTTCCCTTTAAGGACCCTATATTCCTTGTTTTATTTTAACGCATAGGACCCTCCATGGGTTTCCCCTTTTAAAAAAAAAACACTATTGATGTAAGAAAATATAAGCCACTAATAAAGATGGAGAGCACAACCTTCCCCAGTAGAGTCACCAGAAAAATCATGTGGGTAAAAAATTTTGAATACCCATGTAGATTTTGGATTTTGCTTATTCTTTTGATTGACATGGCATTAAGAATATCATATGATCTTTAGATTAAAATAATATTCTACAATGGATTCAAAGATATTAATAGGGTTTTTAACAAAATTACTTTTTTCAAGTTAAATAAAAATGAAAGAATAAGTCACTATCTTGAAAGGCAAAAATGATATTCTACAAGGGCTTTTAAGGAAAAAGAATAGATTTTTGTAAAATTACTATTTTTTGCATTCAAATAAGACAGTGAGAATATCATATCACCTTGAAAGAAGAAAATGATATTATTTAAAGATCAAATTGCAATCATGAGTTTTAAAAAGTTTTCATTTTTGTAATCAAATACAATAGTATGAATATCATATTATCTCGAAAAGTAAAAATGATATTCTTCAAAGGCATTTGAATGAAAAAATGGGTTTTGATTAAATTCTTACATTCCCAGAGATTTTCCTCTTATGCTATAAAAATAAGATAAGGTTTATTTTAGTGTGTAGTTATAGTTTCCCTATAGAAGCAAGACTCTATGATTAATTACATCCTAGGAGAGGCGAATCTCCAAAGAATACTCTCATTTAAAGTATTTGAATATATTTTCTTAGATTTTAATATTCAATTCAAGGATGAGTGGTTTGGAGTTTTCAAAAGTGATAAGATGAATTTTGGACAAATTTTTCTAGAATTCAATGGATGGAGAGTAGGAAGAACGTAAGATTTTGAAGAAATCTAGAAGCGCTTAAATCTATCCTATGTTTGGATTTACTTTTTTTTTAGAGAAGAGATTTTTATATTTGAGTTGACATTTAATTAGATATTTTGGATTATATTCCCATATGGTAAGGACCTATGATTTGATGCAGCCTGAGAACCTAGATCTAAGTTGGGTAGTATAGAGTAGTAGCTCGAACCTATTCCAAGGAAGTGCACAAGTGTATAAATTTCTCTACTTAAATCTACCTAGAGTGTAATGCAAGCTAAACCACCTAATCAATTTAAAATCATGTTGTATGGTTAAATGATAGATTGGTGGGTTGTTATTTAACATTTAAGAATATAAGATAGACATTGAAAGAAATCCTAAATGGCTCTGCATATAAGTGATGTATTTATGCTTCCAAACTAATACAATTAATTTTTATTTATTTTTAATTTATTTCTAATGCAATGGATTCTAGTCAAATGTAAAACCAACATATTATGAAGTTTTGAAAGGTATACAAATAAGTTTTATCTTATGGTGCATAACTTCCACAGAGACAGAACGACACCCTCATAGGTTAGGTGGATTGCTACTAACCAAAGGTGGGGAGGTGCTTAGCAAGGGGACAATGAAAGACATATATGCATGAGACCCCATACGATCTCTAACATAATTCCAAAAATGTGGTTATCTCTCTATGTTATCTTAAAATTTTTTATTTGATTATGAGTTGAATAAATTTTCTTTCTTAAGAGCCTAGCAAATTCTAAGTGAAGCTTATATAAGAAATAAATCTATGAAAAATAGCCAATTTTTATGTGCAATCAATTTAAACAAGCATCTACCATAATATAAAATATCAAATGTTTATGTAGCAGGTGCCTCTTAATTATAACCCAGGGTCTTCTAAAAGTAAAGGTGGCTATGCTTCGCCAACAATAGTCTGGATTCTAATCCTATGAAATGACATAAGTCTTAAGATTAGTTACTTTTTAGTTCAGTGTTCATTTCTTCTTCTTTAACTTGATTCTTCCTTTGAGCTCCTTTTGATTCATCTTATTAGATTCTTGTATGCTCATCCCTTAGAGTTTTCAAATTAAAAGAACTCTCCATTAAAGGGGTTTCTTTCCTTATTGGATTACTAATCATTTGGGATAATGCCTTCTTCATAAGTCTTTCTCAACTCTTATTATTTATAAAATTATATTTTAAAAGTAAAAAAGGCTTAAAACTCCCTACATGTTAGTGAAGCAATTCATATGTTCAAATCATAAACAAAAATCACATCAGTAAAATTATTTGCTCATTTTTAGCAAACATAAAGCTTAGCCATGCTTTTAATATTGAAGTGCCTAAGTAACAAAAAGCACCTATAAAAGGTTTAATTAGCTTTAAATCATGATTATTTTAGCCCCCTTTTAAAGCACTATATAAGCATGATCACCTATAGAAAATATTATTAGCAACAAACATTCAGATTACTCTTTGCCTAAGGAAATTTAAACACCTATCACAGATCATATCATAAGCAATATGGCATAAGCATCACAACATAAGTATCATAAATGACATCAAATCATAAAATGGCATTCATTCACATGGCAACCATTTTACATCACAAAATAACACATGAAATAATAACGAACTAACTTAAAATGAGAGTTGATTATTCTAACAAGTAATATGTAGTATCTATAACAGGCTGTGTAATTTGGATATATGCTATGTTTATTATTGCTTGAAGTTTATGTGGATAAAGTTTGGTTTCTTGAAGGTCAAGGGAATTTAAATTTGAGTTTATGTTTTAATGTTTTTAATGTTTTGAGATTTATTTTAAGATATATTTTAGTTGTTAAAAATGATGAATGATTTGTTTTTTAGAGTCTTTTGATTAGTAAATTAAAACATCAATTCAAATATATATTTTCCTTCATAAAAGGAGTCAAGGAAAATGAAAGCTTTAAATGCCTAAGTTTTTTTATTATTGAGTTTCTCAGTAGTTATTTAGGTTAAATAAAATTTACCTTTGTTATATTAGGGCTATAAGGTTTATTCACCTTGCTTGGGGCTATGCTAATAGCCTTGTTAACTCAAATATTCTAGTAATTACCTTTTTATTTAAGTTTGATTATTAGTTATAAATTTTTAATTAGTTCAATTCACTGATTACTGATTTATGACACTTGTAATTTAACATCTTCATTACGCCAATTCATTTGTGACATTGTCATAATGGGCCCAAGGATCAAAGCCTTTTAAAAAATGTAGCCCCACATCATGAGGTTTTGTGCCTTTAAATTTTATTGAAGGAGTTGTTTAATTTAATTTATTTATAGTTAATTTATAAGAATTATAATTTAAAATATACATCCCATCATTTTAAAATATATGTTGTCAAAATGGGCATGAGGACCAAAGCCTCCTTAAGACACGTAGCCCTGTAGCTTGAGGTTTCCAACCTATAAACTTTATTGATAGAGTGTCAATAATTCATTATCTATGTTCATCTATTTTTTTTTCATTGAGTTAGTCATTTATTAAATTTTTTACTGTTTATTGAATTTTTATATTTATTAGATCATTTAATAAATTAATTTTTTACTAAAATTTTTAATTTACACTTAATTTTAGAATTTTTATAGTTTTCATAAATACTTGACTTAATTTTGAGATCAATGCCTTTGGGTTTCTGACATTTGGAGTTTTCTTATAATTAGTTGTGATTTTTATAAGTTTAGCCTTTTTAATGAGTTAATTAATACAAGTAATTAGGGGATTTTTTGTTTTTGCTCTAAATCAACTCCAAGTTTCTTAAAATCTCTCCCAAATGCCATTGTTGACTCCTTGGATGATTAAATGTGTATAGAAATTTTTTATATTATTTATTATTTATTTCATTGTTAAATTTAATTAATTAATGATTTTTTAATATTTAAATTACTTTTCATTTGGATGGTTTATGATGGAGCTATTAATTTATTAAACATTTAATTCTTAGCATTTTGGCACTTTGTTTATGTTTTTATATTTCATTTATTTAACATTTAATTCTTATCATTTTCACACTTAGTTTATATTTTAATATTTAAATTTAATTAATTATGACTTAATCAAGATTATAGTTCTATTATGTGAGTTTATTTTTGGCTTAATAATTGAGAGGCCAAATGAACTCCAATTGTAGTGAAATTTGAAACATAGGTTCACCTAAAGATATGCTTCGAACCCACTGGAATCCAACTATAGGTTCTCCTTCTTAGGTTTTATAATTAATCATTAAATTAAATATAATTTTACTTTTAGGGATTTAAATAAGGTAATCTAGTCATTTGATTGGGTTATAATCATGGTCATCTAACTTACAATAATATAAACAAATAACAAAATAATGGAGGCCTTATTTTATATGAATTTATAGGAATGAATATCCAAATTTTTGTGTCAAATTATGACCCATAACTTTAAAAGTTCAATTCATATGAATTCATTAATCATCAAGCCAAAGGAAAATTAGGGTTTGTAGTACACATACCCTATTTTACCCAATAATAATTTGAGCTGAATTGGACAACTGGTTAGCGATTAATTAAAGAACCTTCAAACCCAAATTACTCCCTACACAAAGGTTATAATTCTTTTAAATTATTTTTAAAATAAAATTATGCTAAATTATTTCTAATGAGCATAAGAACTCAAAAGTTTGATTTAAAATGGATTTTTGATGATTTTCAAAAGTTTTTTAACATTTTAATAATTATTTTTGACTTAAATGGACTATCCAACTACAACCACAATCATTAACAAAGATTGTTTAGTGAATGCTACACATGTAGGACAAAGAATGTACCACACATTCACATGATTTCCATTTAAGTCACTAATAATGATTATATGGTACAATTTATTCAATTGTACTGTATGATCCATTTGATTGAACCAGATCCTATTGGATGATAAGTTCAGGTAAAGAAGAATATATAGAAAGGCTATGGAAGAAGTTGAATATCATTGCATGCACTGATCGAAATGCCATTAAATTTGAAATATAACTTCCTTACAATTAGATGAAAAGTGGGGAAGTGTTTACATGCCCTAAAGAATACTTTTTAGAGAGCTAGTTGTATTTTACCTCAAAATAGTGGACCTCAAGGGTTGTGCAAGGACTTGTATTCTTCCTTGAAGCTCCAAGAACAACTTTTAAGAATGAATATGTTTGGAATGAGGGATTTTTTTATTTTTCCCTATTCAAGACTGTCCAACCCAAGTAAAGGGTTGGGATTCATTAGGCTCATTCCTAGATGATTTCTAAGTGTCTAGGGTTTCTAAATGCCACTTTGGGTTAGGGTTAGGTTTTTTGCATACTTTTAAAGCTTCTAGAGTTGGTTTGAATAGGTCACAAGAGATGGTTTGGAGAAATTTTGAAAATTTTAGGCATGTTGATCATTTTGATCCTTTAAGGGTTTTTTTTTTTGGAATTTTTGACTATGTTGGCATGTTAACTTTGTTGACGCCACCTAGGATGAACTTTTAGGAGTCTCTAGATGGTTATAAGTGGTTTGAGGATTTGTTTTTGATTGATCCATATTGAAGTTTATTAAAAAACTTGATTTGAGATATTTTAGGGTTTATGTGTTTCATGGTCAACCATGGTCCACCTAAGGTCCAATAAGGTTTAAATCAATATGTTTATGACCATGAATATGTTTTATGATTTTGGAAAAGCTTCCAGGGTCATTTTCTCCAATATTCCATGTCTAGTGGTGTAGGTTGTAAATATTTGAATGTTTTATAATCTTGAAAAATATATTTAGTTTTTGGGGTCAGAGTGCTTGGAATGCTTTAAATTGGTATGGTTGACACTAAGTAAATCTCTAATCAATATGCAACTAACTAATTATTATTTTGAGGTAATTTAATAAAATTTTGAATCTATTGAAAATTCCCCTAAAATAGAGAAAAGTCTAATGGATTTTGGGTTTGATTTTGAATTTTGATCGTTGGATTTGGGATTTTTATTTTGATTTATAATTTTTACCACACATAAAAAATGAGGTCAATAGTATCAAAATTGTCCCATATTTTATATTCTTCTTAAAAAAGTCCTCAAAATTATGTAATCGTATAATTCATGATCATGCATGTAGTGACATGGGCATTAATTAGTTTTACCCAATTTACCAACTTCATCTAATTTCTTGTAACAAAAAAGTTCAAATTCTGACTTTTTAAAGATATTTCTTACGATTCTTTTATTCCTTCTATTTTGAATGAGTAAAAAAGTTTTATTCATCAGTGCTTCAAACTAATGTTAGCTCCTTCTGGAGTGAGATTAAATTGAGTTTTGAACTACTGATCACTATGTTGTTTACTATACTATTAATATTGGAATGGATGACTTGGATTATCCCTTTGAATTTATATTAATTGTTTACATTTATTAACTATAAACAGTGATCCTAATTTCTTTTCTAACACATTATGAGTTTTAGTTTATTTACTTTTGCTAAGGATGGATTTTTTTAAGAATGTTAGCAGAGAAGCTTCTTTTTAAAGATCAGAGGATTTGTTTAACAACTTCTGAAAGGTTTTAATTATGAAGCCATTCAATAGAAATGTTACTAGACCATGAATGGTTTTTAGGAGAATTTCTATAGTGTGTTACTTTTGCAATTGCAACTTGCACCTCATGCTAAAATTTCATCAATGTAGGATGTACTCTACTAAATTTTCACCTAATTTTGGTTTCTCTATAACTAGTTCCTTAATGGTGATGTTGTTTTTTCTTTCATAAATCTTTTAATGAATAGACCTTCTAATTCATTAAAGGTACAAATAGACCTATTAGGCAATTTATCATGCTAATCAAATTTAACAATGGATAAGTTGCTAACAAACTATCAGAATAATAATGCATAACTTCCATCAACATTATAATAAATAACTCTAAAATGTGCAAGATGTTGTTTGTGAATACTTGAGCCATCAAAGTTTTTAAAAGAATGCGGCATTAATCCTTTTGGGTATTAGACTGAGTCGTATTCTTTTGGGCATGGTTTGACCCTGAGAATAGATGAGGTTCCTTGATATTTCACTAATGCTTCCTTAACATGTTATTATACCATATGCTTTATATCGACAGATTGAATTGATTCTTTTTATAATTTTACTAGCTTATTTTATACTTCCTCTTTACTAAATTTTTTATTTTTAGTATTTAAATATATGGATTCATCTAGAGGTGACATTATTAGTGTATTTGACGAGGGAGAATTTTTATTTTGTATGTCGGCCATAACATCCCTCATCTCTTCTATTTTTTTCCATCCTAGAGATGTATTCCTCTTTCATACTTATTTGATCTAATATACATTGGGTTAGGTCTAGTGTATTACCTACATTAACCTTAATAATTATAGGATTATATTTAGGTTTATCTTTTTCATTTTGTATTGATGGTCGAGTAAGTATCATAAAAATACTCTTAGAAATTTCCTCATCTTGCAAATCAACAACTACCTTTTTAGTAGCTTCATCCTCATTTATCTATCTAATACTCTCCTTTAGATGATTCAACATTTCTTCTATGGATTTTTTTGACATTGGTGTGGATTTATTGGAGTGTATTCTCTAACATTTGAAGAATCTACTAAAGTTCTACATTTTCTTCTTCTTTCTTCCACTTCACTAATATTATGGTCAAAAAGTGTAGTTAGAGTGCTAACCATCTTGGGATGCCAGACCTTCTTCCTATCATATACCAAGGTTGGTTTATTTATGGGTTTCAACCTCCTACTTTTGAGACAAGAAGATGATTGGCTACTCTCTAAGTGATATTAGTCAACTCTTGGTGATTGATTCACCAAAGAGCGGCAACTGACTTTAACTAGATTGTTTTTGGATTGATTGGAATGAAGTGTAGATAGTGGGGTATACCCTTGATAGGCTAAGTCTCCATATCCTAGAGAGTTCATTAGTGTTGGCTAGTTTTAAACTCTAGCTAATACTGCTCGATCATTGACTACTGAGAACGTTTTTGGTTCTATGTAATATCATTTAGTGATGACTAGCATAACTAGATTTAGTTCTCTAAACTTTACTTTTCTTCGAGCAGGTGATGAGGCAACTCTTTCTATGAATAGATATGATTCTACCCTAGTAGTAATTACCTCTGTTACAATTTTTAGAAATTTTGTCTTTGACTACCCATAACTGTTTAAATAGTCATGGATCAATCCATCTAATAAAGATTTAAATTTTCTCCTCCTCTTGAACAAGGAATACACGATAGGTGTTTTATATCTACCAGTTTGTAAATAGCTAATTATCTTGACAATATTAACCTCTTTAGTAGCAATAAATAATGGATGGAAGTGGATTCCACCCAACAGCTGGGAATTTATAGGTACTTCATTTACTGCTGCTTCATTTCCAGCACTAATTAGGATTTCATGCTCTATCAGCATGGCCTTCTCTGTCCTCAGCCTTAGATGATGGTTTTAGTTTCTCCATTAAGATTTTTTGCATCATTCATGCTTATAGTTCACAACATACCTTCTTGAAAGATAGAAAAATGATTCACTTTTGATCTAAAGATAGAATTAAAATTTATTTTCAAAATTAAACTCAATATAGATAATATACTATTCATTTTAAAGGATAAAATGATATTCTCCTATCATTTTGAAAATGAAATAAATAATGTATAAGCTTTATCTATGATCATAGATTTCTTCCCTACTCTAACAAACTAAAATAGGATTTATATTAAACTAGGTTCTAATGTCCCTATAGAGGCAAGCCTATATAGTCAATTCTATCTCAAAAGAGAATACTTTTAATTAAAGTGGAGACTAGATTTTTTTTATGGTTACAATGTTTGAATCAATTATTTAAGTTTCCACCCTATAAAATGGGAATATAATAAAATTTAAAAGTTTTTATCAAATCAGTTGAAAGAAAGGTAGAGATTGTTTAAGATTCCAGTTTTCTAAGAACACTCTAACCTAGTCTATTGTTTGCATTTACTATTTAGATATAATTGAGCTTTAATTTGAGTTTACAATTTATTTAAATTGGATAAATCTCATGGATATGAGATATTAAGGGTGTTTGTGCAATCTGAACATATGTATACATGAAGTCGACAACCCACTATCCACCTATAGAAGAAAATTAAAAATTAATGATAAGTTAAATATACATAAAATAGGTTGTTCATCATTTACTTAGAATTAAGAATATGGATTCAAAATTTTAATTTTGACTTTACAAAAAGTTTATGCCTAGATAATCCATTTAAAATTGAACACTTAGCTTAAAGCTTCTCTAAGATGCACTTAATGCACTCTAGACACTACTTTCAATTTAATCTACATGACTATTTTTTTAAGAAAATTCAACCCTATACCAATAGAAATAACATAATCAACCCCGAACACAATAGAATGTCATTTACTTATTGTTGGCTTATGTGCTGGTCTAGGGTACATTGTAGAAAGTTAAATGCATTTATGTATGCATGACAAAGTAATAATATTCACGTATATAATTCCACTACCATATCATCCTAAATTTAATATACTTTTTTTTTTACGAAGTCTAGAACTTATACACTAAAAGAAACCTATAAAATTTATCTATCCACAATTATAATTTATCACCCATATGAATGTAATATGTGATGTATGTATTATGTATGACGCATTATATACAATTTTTTTTATTTATCTCTAAATTTGAATACAAAATAGGTTATGTTGAAAAAAAAGGTGGATATACTCCACCATAACAGACATACTTTTCTAAACCTATGAATGATATAAATTTATAAATATGCTTTCTTATTCATATCTTCTAGTCTTCGAGCTTCTAGACTTCAATAGAATTTTAAAAGAGAATGCCTTCAAAGAAAGAAGTATCATTGTCTTTTGGAGCACCATTACAATATATAAGTACACATATTTATTTAATTTCACAACTCTATACCCTTACAACATGATCTTGGTATACAATCTAGTCTTACATTGACATTTGAAACATTTCATCATAATAGGTCAAATATACATTGAATATTGACTCTTTGCAATAAGAAAATTCAATGATGTAAATAAAATAAAGTGCACCAAATAAGAAATTAATCACACATGACATTTAGAGTGAAAAAAATAAATAAACATACAAATAAATACCTATCAAGCAAAGGAATAAGCATCACACAAAATAAAAAAACCACTGACCTAGACTAGACTAAAGTTAGTTATCCTAATAAATCATATAATGTGTGTACAGAAGATACATGGCTTTGATATGCCCTATAAGATTTACTATTTAAACTATTAACATTTTAATTTATTTATTTATTATAAAACAAAGATATTCTTTTAATTTGAATTTAAGTTTTAATAATTCATTCTTCTATTAAGCTACTTTTTTATTTTAAAAGTTAAAAATTATTTAATTTTAAATTATAAAGAGTCATGATAATTAAGAACCACGAGTGAAGTATGGGATGGATAATAATCATATCTTAAGGATCATAATTTTAATGCATTCACACCCCCCATGTAGGATAAAATGATTGCATAGAGTCCCTTGAGTATTATTTAATATTTTATTTAATGATTTATTGATTTCTATTTTGAAGAATATGTTAATTGAAAGCTCCAAATTTCTTCGAAGCATCTTACCAACACATCCTAAACCTATCAATTTAATGCATTTGTGCCCTCCCTTAGGAATCAAATTTAAATACTCAGCTTTAAAATGTTTATACATGGAATTGAAAATAAATATGGAGCAAGCCTATAATAGTATGATTTGGAATACTCTCATTAAGTCATGGAAAAAATGGGCTTCCACGAGATTTTTACTAAGTGAATTAAACAATCTGTGATAAATCAAAAAAAATTTCTTTAACAAAAAGAAAATCTTTTATAACTTTTTTAATAGATGAAAATAAACAATTTTATCACTCGATGCGAAAGCAATTTAATTTCATAATAATAAAAAAGTTCAAAATTTTCAACAGCATAATTAATCATAAAAAAATAAAATACCAAAAATAATAAGAACAAACAGACAAAAATTTGTAGTGGTTCGGTCCAACCTGGCCTACGTGTACTCCTAAAAAACCTCCATTCTAGGTATTATACTAAAATAAATGTATCTCCTTTTTCCCCCATAGTAAGGTGGAGAAGCTATTACAAAATCACTTTCACCAACCCAGTACGACGGAGAATCAGAAGCTTTTTACACCTTCCAGGTGATGGTGGCATACCTCAAAACTTTTTTCTCCTTTCAAGAGAAGGCAAAGTACCTTAATAGAGAACCCTCGCCTAGTACTATAGAATGTCTCCCAGGATCCACCAAAGAATTAAGGCAGAAACTTAAGAAGACATGGAAGAACTTTTCTTGGAGTAACCTTATGAATCCCTCACAAAAATCTCTCCCTCTCTTATCTCTTAAAGCTCTCCTAAACTCCACTATGCTCCCTCTCATGTCACTTAGCAACAAAAAATCTTTTGAACAAGTCTAAGTGAGAGTTTAAATAGAGAGCCTCTCAAAAAGACATAAATTTCAATCTGTCATTTAAGATCATCCATTACGATCCAACAGTCCTCTTGTATAATTAGTCCAAAATTGACCTTTTAGATTGTTAAAGAGTTTAAACTATTCATCTAGTATGATAGGCGATGATAAATTTGTTGAAACTTGTTAAATATGAATTCGGTTGTTAGACCTAAGCTTATGTCCCAGCGGCTAACCAAGACGGGGGGGGGGGGGTGAGTTGGTAATTTTAAAAATTTTACCACCCTTTTATAATTTTAAAATGATAAAATACTTATGATAAATAATTTTTTTTAAAAAACATTTTTCAACCACAAATCACATAGAAATAGTAAAGTAAAAAAGGCAGTGGAAAAATAAAAAGACACAAGATTTATAGTGGTTCGGTCAAACACTACCTACACCCACTCCCTGAAGTCTTCCACTTCAGGTATTGCACTATTACCACTTAGTATCTCTCCTTACCCCCCCAGTAAGGCGGAGAAGCCTTTACAAAAAATGTCTTCCACCACTACCCAATGCAGTAGAGAACTGTCATCCTTTTACACCCTCCAAGTGTAGGCAGAGTACCTCCTACTATTCACACTCTCCAAGTGTAGGCAGAGAACCTTCTCACTGTTCACACTCTCCAAGTGTAGGAAGAGAACCCTTCGTCCTTTCACACTTCTCCAAGTGTAGGTAGAGAACCCTCCCGCTGTTCACACTCCTCGAGTGTCGGTAGAGAATCGGATCTCCTTGATAAGATGTTCTCATGAGAAATCTAGAAGGACAAGAGAAAAGAGTGAAGTAATCATAATTCACAAATGAAGATCCTTACCTGTCAGTACCAAGTGAACACTTCACACTCCAGTAGTAAGAAATCTTCTTCAAACACTCTCTCCTTCAATCTCTCTTTAGTTTGCAGGAAGACCAGTGGATAAAAAGATTACAAGATAGTTTTAAGTGGACCTTTTATATGAAAGACACGAAAAACCATCCAAAAACAACAATTTTTTAAAATTTGTATGTACTTGATCGTCCCGTAAGATCGTAATTTATACGTACTAATAGTGTAAAAACTGTTGCGTACGAACTCAATGTGTATTGGTATGAAATTACTTTGTATCCGATCATCATCCCGTATGAACATAATTCATATGGTGCGAACAATTATTTTCAAGCTTCGTTGAAAAATAACTATAGGATGGTCCACAAGGTTAAGAAACAGAGGACATCGTCCTGGGATGAATAGGCATAATCGTCTGGATGAACTATTAATTTCAAAAATCAGTGAACATCATCCAGGGATGAATGAGATATTTCGTCTGGATGAACAGTTCAAGGTGAGAAATCAGAGGACATCATCCCGGGACGAATGGGACATTTTGTCTGGATGAATAGTACAAAGTGAGAAATCAGATGACATCATCTAGGGATGAATGAGACATTTCATTTGGACAAATAGTGTAAAGTGAGAAATTAGAGGACATCGTCCAGAGATGAATGGGTAAATTTGTCCGAACGATCAGGACTTAGAAAATTTTTCTTCACTTTCTGTTCATTCCAATGCTCTCTTAGGGTTATAACTGACCTGATCATCTCGTGCGAACATGGTTCATCCCATACGATCAGTATGAGAAGTTTTGTCTTTTAAATATCTCTCCCAGTGTGTGTGTGCTAAGTTACTCAATTACAATCATACTTTCTAAGACTCAAAATGAATAAAATATAGACTCCAAATTATAAAATAGTATAGTCAGATCTTTATTTTAAGGCTTCACCAATCTAGAGTTTGATTTCCCTGAAATATTAGTACACACAAGAGCCAAAAAAAAATTCTTCCAAAATGTGTTAGGAGAAATTAAATAAACAAAACAATAATATTTGGAATCATCAAAATAACAAGTTGCAAGAATATAAAACATGCAAAAGCTAAGTAGCAACAATTTTAACAATCTCCCTTTTTTTTATGATGGCAAAATAATTATTATTTGTATAATTTTCAAATTCCTAAGTATCTCCTAAACACCCCCTGAATTAATTAGCATTTGAGAATAAGGGCATTTGAACATAAAAACAAATTTTTGTTTTAAAATTTTTCAACACACAATCACTTGAATAACACACAATCACTGTAATAACTCAGAATCACTTGAACACAAATGCAATGATAAAACAAATGAACAATATTTCTCCCCCTTTTATATAGTAGCAAAAAGATAAGAAGAAAAAGAAAAAAAATAGAAATATTAGAAGTCATATGAAAAGCCTTTTATAATTGATCCTTGAAAGAGATTGAGATATATTTGTAAATAAAATTAAAGTTCATTAGAGAAATAGAAGGTTTCATATAATTTAAAGAAGAGATATAACATAGACAAAAAAATATATCAAAATCATGAATCAATTTAGACAATGAGATAAACAAAATCATTGCAAAGTAGATGAATGTAAAATTTATATATTTCAAATTTCAATACCAAATAAAATCATACAAAAGACAAATTTGAATTGAATGATTAAAAGATTATGGAAACAATCAAATATCACTTGTGGCGCTTTGCGTATCTTTTCAAAAATTGTGGCACATTTTATGCATCTTTTTACTTGTGGGCTTATTTTGTGCCTCTTTTTCAAATTGCGAATTATTGCGCATTCTTTTGATTTTTATACTTTTGTATATTTTCAAGTGTTTTCTTAATTTTTTTAAAACCAATAATCTAAAATCTCAAATTTTTCTAAGTACAACAATATTTATGGGGGGGGGGGGGGGGGGGGTGATTTGGTATTTAAAAAATTCTTTAAAACCAAATACAAATATCACAAACCAAAGTCACCACGAAAAAATAGTTGTGGAAAATTAAAGTGCGGAAGTAGTAAAAAGAACACAAGGGTTTATAGTGGTTCGATTAACTTGACCTACGTCCACTCCTCGGAGGCGCCCTCTAAGAATTGCACTACCAACGTGACTCTCCTTTAGCCCCCACAGCTAGGCGGAGAAGCCCTTACAAAATACCTCTTTTTTGCCACCCCCGGCAAGGTAGAGAACCCCACTCCTTTTGCTTCCTCCTGAAGCGGGTATAGAACCTCGATCGATCGCTAAAGCTTACCTCTCCCAACCCTTCCAAGTATAAGAGACTCTAGGGAAGAAGTAGTGAAACAATGCTTGGAGAAACCCTTGTGAACTCCCTCAGAAGCTCCTCCTCTCAAGGTCCCCTCTCTCTCTCCTTTAGGTTTTCTCAGGTCAAGAAAGTAGCCAAAGATGTTTAAAAATGTTGAACAATAGCTCTTAAATAAAAGAGCATCAATGGAGCTCAATAAATACAAGTTATCGACTTTACCGTCCAAGATGATAATAATATCGTCTTGTACGGTCAGTTTAAATCTCAGATGATCGGCTATAACACTGCTCTCAAAATGAACTGGACGATTGAAAATTGGCTTGATCATCCCAGCCGATCTCACGATCATCCCAGATGATCAGTTTAAATCAGAGAAAAATTGCCCAGCGCATCGCTCTGAATTCGAGCTGTCCGATCCTGATCGGCCAGAACATTGCCCTGAATTTGTGCTGGCCAATATTTATCATCCAGGAGCAACTAAGGGTTTTTGAATATATCGTCCCGGCCGATACAATGATCATACAGGATGATGTGATCGTATCAATTTATCCTTATTTGCTTTCTTGATTGCCAGATCAATTTAGGCATAATTATGCAATATCGTCCAGGCCGATCTCAAGATCGTCCTGGCCGATTTCCAAAAATAAAGAATACCTAAATTAATTATGGCAGCTATTTCTTTCAGTTTTGAGCATATCGTCCAGGACGATCAGTTGATTACGGCTACCTTAACTAAGAAATCCTGATTAGAACTTCTGTTTTAAACTCGATCATCCAGGCCGATATAAATATCGTCCGGAACAATGTGAGTAAAAACAAAAATTCTAAATCTCTCAAGTGTGTGTGTGTAGGGTTACTTAGCATTAGACACTTCACAAGATTACAATTGACTCAAGAAAGGGAAAAAGAAAAATATAGACTGACTCAGACCTAGTCTACCCAATCTTGAACTGGTTCCGTTTGCTTTCTGATTTTGTGGTCCTGAAATGTTAGCATAAAAAGGCAGTGAAAGTGTTTGATAACATAAAAATCACAATCCATGAAACCAAGTTTGCAATAATTTCCCCCATTTTGATGATGGCAAACACTTTGATGATTATAGCAGTGTAATTCAAAAATTCCAAAAATTCAGAGTAGAAACAAGTGAAAGTACAAACTAAAGCAACAACAAGTGCAAGTACAAACTAAAGCAACTATAAGTATAAACTAACAAGTACAAACATATTACTCCCCCATTTGACATCTCAAAAAGGAAGAGGGAACTAAAAAGCAACTAAAATAGAAAAAGTACAAAAAGATGGAAAAAAAACAAAAATAAGCAACTACAGGAAACAGAATCTAAGACTAGATAGATGAGGGATCCTGATCATCAAATCAAGGTGGTGGTGGTGGTGGTGGTTGCTGAAAGTAAATAGTCATGGAAACAAACTGTTAGCCAAACCAGGCCATGTCCTGGTCGTGCTGCTGCTGTTGGTATGCAGCAAGAGTATCAAAACGGGCTATAACCTCATCATGCTGCTGCTGCTGGTGAGCTACAAAAGTGTCGAATCGGGTCTCCAACTAATCAAATTTCTCTACTAACTGATCAAACTATGAGTGCTGGCGGAGAGGAGCAAGTTTAGGAATGGGAGCGGGAGCCTCCTCCTCCTCTGCCCCCTGAGGTTCCCCATCTCCTGAGTGGAGACGAGTACTATGAAGGATACTGAAATAGCTATTTGAGTAATAAGGAGGCGGAAGGTCGTGATGAGCAGGATATTAAAGTTGATATTTTGTTTCAAGAACATAAGCTATGAGATGTCTTAAAGCCAGGTTGGGTTTCCTCTTATGACCTGGGTCGCGGATTGTTGTCAAATGATCAATGTAACGAAAAATCAGGTCAATAGCATTAAATTCTCTATGGGCCATAATGTAAAAGGTAGTCATTGAAAGCAGAGGAATGATATGTACTCGGTCTCCGGCTTTTGGAATAATGGAAGTGCGAAGGACATTCTGGTTTGTCCTAACATCTTTGACTAAAGAGCTAGTTTCTCCAACATGAAAGGGTGTGTTGGTTTGGTGAAGGAAATGATTTGCAGTGGACCAGTTAAAATCAAGATCTGAGATGATGGTATGCAGCTTATCCCTAGTGGTGGATAGCTGCAACAGTTTAGCATAGTCCCGATATGTGATTTCGATAGGGCGTCGATTCACATAAGAGGTCAGGGCTGTGTAAGCAGAGTTTATGCGAATATTTTTAAAACATTCAAGAAGAAGTTCAGAAGAGAATGGGACTGTGAGTGTAAGAATGAAGCAAAGTGAGGTATGGGCAAAACGATCTAGTACTGGATAAGAAAGGTAGGCAGGATTGATCATTCTTGAAAGCGTAATGCCGCATTCCTTGTAACAATGGTAAAAAACTTGATCTTCTGCTTCCCGAAAATGAGGATCAAGCGTAGCCCTAGAAGAGCTCCCGAAAGTTTGTCGAACTCGCTTTCCACCAGCCATAGTAGAAAAATAGTAAGCAAGTAAGAGAGGAGAAGTTTGAGGAGAAAAATAATGGCTGGAAGGCTAGAATTTAAGGGAACGGCCGCATCGTCCAGGATGATCTGGTTCAATTATTTTGGACAGGCCGATTGGTCAAAAAGTCGGTCCGATCGTCCGGGCCAATCAGATATCGGCCAAGACGATTAGACATAGGCGATAGTTCTGAGGAGTCAAGCCGGACGACCGTTGAAAAAGTAGATTGTCCGAGCCGATTAGGTGTATCGTCCAGGACAATGCACAATAATTGATTGTACCGGCCAAATTTAAAATGTTTTAAATCTGTGCCACGTGTATCATCCAGGACAAACAATGGATCGGCCAGGAGAATTGTCCAATAATGGATCATCCGTGGCCAATTTTAAGGATTTAAACGTACTGACAAGTGGATCATTCAGGATGATCTAGTGTATCAGCCATGATGATGACCATAAATGCATCGGCCAGGACAAAAATTATATCGGCCAAGACAATCAAGATGATTGTAACAGAGTTTGATCAGATCGTCCAGGATGAAAAGGTTTCGTCCGGGACGATGATTTACAACAAGCTCAGAAAAGTTCAGCAGATGGGATTTTGAAGAGAAATTATTATATCGTTCAGGACGAAAGAGATATTGGCCATGACGATGTGACAAAAAATTGGAAACCAAGAAAAGATGGTGATGATTAGAGCAAGCCCCAAAAATAAATAAAATTAAAAAAAAAAGAACAATAAAAAACTAAAAACCAGTAAAAGAAAAAATAAAATTTTTGTATTTAATTTTTCTCCTCTTTTTTTTTTTTAGAAAAGCATCCATATGACAGATTTCCCAAAACATTAAAATTTAGAGATTTAAAAGATCAATGAGTTAACAATGTCACAATCTGAAAAAGGTAGAATATCCAATCCTGTTAATCCCTAGCTTGAACTTCTTTCTGGGTAAAAATTGTCTTTTGAAAACAAAAGGCTTAACTCAGAATAACTTAATTGGGTAAAAAGAAGATCCATTTAAAACTTGGTTACAATGAAAATATCTCATAGATAATATACCAAAGTAATTTGTCTCAATCATAGAATTTGAAATCAAGCCTTTAAAAATATCAAATAACCAATGAGTTCTTCTAAGTTTTAAAAGTTTTGAAAGAGAGGATAGATTGCTTTTAGTGGGCTCATTTTATGCCTCTTGTAACTTTGATTTTCTCTTTGAGCATCTTTTGATTTTTTATACACTTTTGTGTATACTCTTTTTATTTCAATTTGGCATCTTTGCCACTTCCCCCTTTTTTTTTCTATTTTTGCAAGCTAAATTCTCTTTTACAATCTCTTAAAAATGATTTTTAGTTGTGAGTATATCTTCCAGATATTAGAGAATAGGAGCTCTCTCTCTAACATAGGGAAGAACTAGTCACAAAACATAATCAAAATCACATGATATGTGCAATGGCAAGATTTCAATTAACTTGAAAGATATATAAAAATTTTGGACATTATATATATGATAGATTATTGTATCAAGATAAAAAAGATTTTAATTTTAAAAATCATTTGTTAAAATGAGCTAGACTTTTGTTTTAGAAAAGAAAAATTATACCTACTAAAAGAGATTAGAAGGAGGGAAAAACATCAACGGTGTTTCTCCCTTTAACTGATTTAGAGGTGCTAATCATTGGCATTAAATCTCTAAAATCTAAAAAGCTATAAGAAATCATCATATAGAAAACCAAAATAAAAAAAATAAAATAGTTAAAATAACAAAAATCTAGCACGAAAAACAAAAACAATTATTTAATTAACAAAGCATTTCAAGAAATTGTGAACCAACAAGTTTAAGCAATTTATGAGCTGCGAGCCTCCTGTTTTGTCCAAGTATCCTATGCTTCTCATGAGGTATTTTGTGAGAGCACTCCTACAAGAATCAACAACTATCAGCTTTAGGAACCTTAAAAGGTTTGGGTCCCTTCTTATAAATAGTAAAAAGCGATGCTTATGTGCTATATTGTGAATCATGCAATTTTGGTCTCCACACCCAGTGTGTACTACGGTGAACAGTGCAAGTGTGTGAGATGTGTCCTAGCATGCCACATGAAAAGCATCTAACACCAGGAAAAGGATTTCTTAAATGGTTTGGTTTGTAATGCCTCTTCCTAGGTCTTGGCTTTAGTTCAAAAGTAGGTGTCATCAAATTTCTCTTAATTGAGTCCAATTCATTTTTATACCTCAAGTTAGTATTTTCTAAAGCATTATTATCAATCCTCAAGTTGCGCTCTATCTCTTTAGATTTTTTCAAATCAGGTTTGAGTGAGGTGTGTGAAACTTTTAATGCATCATGCTCATAAATTAATTCCGAATGCTTTTTATTTAAATAATCAAATTCATCAAATAGAGCCATGTGATTTGAATCAATCGTAGAATGATTTTGAGAATGATTTCATGCTCTGATTGTGTATTTAAAAGTTCCAACTTCAAGCTAGCATGTGTTTTCTTAAGTTTTTTATATGATGCATGAATTTTCTCATAAATTTCAAACAATTGATCATAAGTTGGTTTACATACCTCTTCTTCATCACTTTGATCAAGATGATCTTCCGCCATTAAGCATAAGTTTTTTGTTTCGTCTTCAGGTTCAGTCTCCGATGAATTAGTTGCAGAATCCGTCCAAAATGCCTTTTGAAGTCTCTTTTTGTCCTTCCTGAGCTTGGGTTTTTTCTCACCCTTTTCTTTGCCTGAGTGATCTTGAAGTGTAGAAAAATCTACTCTGACATGTCCAGGCTTCCTGCATTCAAAACAAACAACATCAGAAGATCCTTTAGAATATTTGTAATCCTTACATTTTCTCCAATTTTGATGATGCTTGTGCTTCTTCCTTAGAAAGTTTTTGAACTGCCTTGTGATTAAGGCAATGTCATCGCTCTTAGACCGAGAAGAATTAAAATTTATGTTGTTGGCCTTCAATTCCATAATTTTCTCCTTTCTTTCTCACCTGCATCAAAATTTCTTTGATTCACCCCTTTCTCGTAAGCAATGAGTGAGCCAAGTAAGTTATCAATCGAGTATGTGTTTAAATCCTTAGATTCAGTGATTGCAGTGATTTTAGCATCAAAAGATGAAGGCAAGCATCTCAAAATCTTGTTTACTTTTTCATAATTTGAAAGTTCTCTTCCTAAGGCATGCAAAGAAGTAACAATTTGAGTGAACCTTGTATACATATCAAAAATTATTTCAAAAGGTTTCATACAAAAAAGTTTATAGTCATGCAAGAGAATATTCAAACGAGATTATTTTACTTCATTGGTTCATTCATAAGTAATGCATAACCTATCCCAAATATATTTTCCAGTAGAGCAAGTAGAAACACTCATGTAATCCTAAGACTTTAAAGCACAAAAAAAATAGTTCAAACACTTCGCATTCAATTGAGCTAAATCTCTTTCATCGGAAGTCCATTCAGTAAAAGAAACTTCAGTTTTAATTCCATTAATTTCATAAAAAGGTGGAGAATATCCTTCTTTAACAAGCATCCACATGTGATAATATGTTGATTGTAGAAAAGTAGACATGCGGGTTTTCCAAAAATCAAAAGGAAGGTTGTCAAACAAAGGAGGTCGTGTAATAGAATATCCTTTAGTTGTATTACGATTCCAAAGTTTTCCATGGATCAAAATTCAAAAAGTTTTGAACTCAGTTTTTATGAATCCCGCTCTGATACCACTTGAAAGTTCATTAGGAATGTTAGGCCCTATGAACTAGTCCCAAGGCTAATCAAGAGAGGGGTGAATTGGTATTTAAAAAATTATTTAAAACGAAGAACAAATATCACAAACCAAAGTCACCACAAAAAAATAAATGCGAAAAATTAAAGTGCATAAGTAGTAAAAAGAACACAAGGGTTTATAGTAGTTCGGTCAACTTGACCTACATCCACTCCCCGGTGGTGCCCTCCAAGTATTGCACTACCAACGTGGCTCTCCTTTAGTCCCCACAGCTAGGCGGAGAAGCCCTTACAAAATACCTCCTTTTTGCCACCCCTGGCAAGATAGAGAACCCCACTCCTTTTGCTTCCTCCTGAAGCAGGCAGAGAGCCTCGATCAATCGCTAAAGCTTACCTTTCCCAACCCTTCCAAGGACAATAGACTCTAGGGAAGAAGAAGTGGAACAATGCTTGGAGCAACCCTTGTGAACTCACTCACAAGCTTCCGCTTACAAGATCCTCTCTCTCTCTCCCTCTCTCTCCCTCTCTCCTTTAGGTTTTTGTCAGGTCAAGACAGTAGCCAAAGATGTTCAAAAATGTTGAACAATAGCTCTTAAATAGAAGATCATCAAAGGAGCTCAATAAATGCAAGTTGTCGACTTTATCATTTAGGACGATAATAATATTGTCCTGTACGATCAGTTCAAATCTCAGATGATCGGCCAGAACACCGCTCTGAAAATGAACTGGATGATTAAAAATTGGCTTGATCGTCCTGGCTAATCTCACGATCTTCCCAGACGATCAGTTCAAATCATAGGAAAATCGTCCAGCGCATCGCCCTGAATTCGAGGTGTCTGATCCTGATCGGCCAGAACATCGCCCTGAATTTGTGTTGGCCGATATTTATCGTCCAGGAGCAACTAAGGGTTTTTGAATATATCATTTCGGTCGATCCAATGATCGTCCAGGATGATGTGATTATATTAATTTATCCTTAATTGCTTCATTGATTGTCGGATCAATTTAGGCATAATTGTGCAATATCGTCCAGGCCGATCTCATGATCGTCCTGGCCGATTTCCAAAAAAAAAGAATACCTAAATTGATTATGGCGGCTATTTCTTTTGATTTTGACCATATCATCCTGGCCGATACACGTATCGTCCAGGACGATCAATTGATTACGGCTGCCTTAACTAAGAAATCCTGATTAGAACTTCTATTTTGAACTCGATCGTCCAGGCCGATCTAAATATCATCCGGGATGATGTGAGTAAAAACAAAAATTCTAAATCTCTCAAGTGTGTGTGTAGGGTTACTTAGCATTAGACACTTCACTAGATTACAATTGACTCAAGAAAGGGAAAAAGAAAAATACAGACTGACTCAAACCTAGTCTATCCAATCTTGAGCTGGTTCCATTTGCTTTTTGATTTCGTGGTCCTGAAATGTTAGTAGAAAAAGACAGTGAAAGTGTTTGTTAACATCAAAATCACAATCCATTAAACCAAGTTTGTAAAATATTAAGTGCGAATGATATAAATAAGCATATTTTTCAAAATACAAAAACACAATCTAACAACACAAAACATCACAACAAGACTAACATCACATAACATGACATAAATCATAAAAAACATAACATCTAACAATCACATTGCATCATGTATGGTAGAGAGAATCATAAAGAAGTACAGTCATTACTCTGAAGGACCCTGATCTAGAGGAGGCTGAGGAGGGTTAAAGAAGTTGAAATAGTTACTCATAATAGCCATATTCGTGTTAACTGAATCAAACTGACCTCTAACCCAATCCATATCCTACTGATGTTGATAGTCCTACTGCTGATGATGAGTTTCAATTTGATCAAAACGTTGATCAAAATGACTCTCAAGCCGATCAAATTGCTGGACCCTATCCTGAAAATTTAGAGTACCAGCTAGTTCAGGTGGAGGTCCTCTTCTTTCCTCCTCTGAGTCACTACTTATTACATGTGGATCTTTATTAACGATTGCTTGGAAAGATCCATCATTATAGTAGATCGGCTCTTCTAGATTTTGAACTGGATGTACTAGGTCATATTTCTTCTCTAAAATGTAGGTCACAATATATCCTAAGGCTATATTTCTCTTTCTCTTATGGGAGACATGGCTAATCTTAGAAAGACCATAAAAGTAGTCAATGACCAGTTGGGCTTCATCTATTGGTTGGCTTGTCATAATCAAATACATCATTGTAGAAAGAAGATGTGTGATATTTTCTTTATCACTAGCTTTAGGAATAATGGAAGTTCAAAGAATATGCTGGATGATACGGGCATTGCGGTTAAGAGAAGCTACCTTAGGAAAATGTCCTACTCCTCTACATCCTCTAATGACTTGATTTATTGTTGTCCAATCAAAGTTGGTGGTAGAAGTTAAAGTGTGGGCTTTAATCCCTTGAGTCCTTAAGTTCAAAAATATTCCTAAATCTTCTTTAGTGATCTCCACTTTCTTCTTAAAAATATATGACTTAATCACAGTTTGGTCAGAATTAAAGGACATATAGGCAAGGAAGTAGTGGAAGGTCTCCATGTTATATAGGTGGATCAGAGTCAGAATAAGAACAAATTGGGTAGAAGCGAAAAGGTCCATTACCTTTAAATTGAGTTGATCTTGGAGAAGGACTCTATAGGGAATGATTTTGGATGATGCGAATCTAGCGAAGGACTCCTCATTTTCTTTTGACAGAAAGTTTTCTCCAGAATTTATAGAAGGACCTTTGGTAAGTTCCTTTTGCCTGATTCTCTTGCTTGAACTAGCCATGAATGAGATTTAGGGGAATAAAATATTAAAAGAGTTTTTGAGGAGATGAAATTTGAGTTCAAAACCTTTCAATTTTAAAGAGAAATTGAGTTTTCGTATGAATAAAAATAATTTCGTCCCGTACAAATTTGGGTTCGTACGTATGAAAATTATTTCTTATAGATGAATGAATAGGTCAAAAAAGAAACGGCTTTTCGTAATCATGTAAGTTACGAGGCATCCTTTCATACAGACTTTTGACCAAACGATCATACAGACGAACAGGTGTTTGTCCGGGACGATCAGTTATTTAAGATCATTTTTATGACGGTTTGAAACGTCGCCCACATTGAATCACCACATGATCGTATGTACGAACTGAATGTTCATACATACGATCAGAAATAAATAAACTGATCTTATCTCTATAACCGTCTACATGCGTACATTTGATTAAATACACATCATCTAGACGATCGTGATGATCGTACAGATGAATGGTGATACAAAAACTGAAAAACTGTATGCAAACCATTCAAAATGATAGTTAATACGCTACACGATTCGTCCTGGATGAAAATAATTTCGTACATACAAATTTCACACTTAGAAATTTTCATGCCAACACTCAAAAATCATGAATCTTGATGTGAACGTACACAAAACATACAGACAGGAAATTGCAAAACCAAGCACGAATAAAACACTGAAAAACACATACAGAAAAATACAAAATCAAAAGACACACAAATAAAAATATCAATATTGCAGAAACCTTTATTTAGGCATTCAAATCAATCACACCATGCCTTGTTCTTAATGTACTAAAGGTATCAAAGGCTAGTGGTTTTTTAAAAATATCTGCAAGTTGATTTTTAGTTATAACATGAATTAGTTCAATTTCTCCTTTGGATACATGATCCCTTATGAAATGATGTCTGATGTCTATGTGTTTGGTTCCTGAATGTTGAATAGGGTTTTTTGAAATGTAAATATCACTAGTGCTATCAAAATAAATGGGAATAGTGCCTATTATTAATCTAAAATCATTCAACTATTATTTTAACCAAAGTACTTATGCCACACAACTTCCTAATACAATGTATTCAGCTTCAGTAGTAGATAGGGCTACTGAATTTTGTTTTCTACTGGATCAAGAAACTAAAGAATTTCCAATGAATTGACATGTTCCAGAAGTACTCTTTCTATCAATCATACAACCTGAAAAATCTGAATCTGAATATTCAATTATTTCAAATGAAGAACTAAACTTAGGATACCAAATTCCTAAGTTTTGAGTTCCCAACAAAAATCCTTTTTACTATTGTAAAATGTAATTCTTTTGGATCTAATTCAAATCTAGCACAAGCAAACACTAAACATGATATCTGGTCGGCTAGCTGTCAAGTAAAATAAAGATCCAATTATTCCTCCAAATTTCTTTTGATCAATAGATTTTCCCTTAGGATCCTTATCTAACTGAATTGATGAACTCATAGGTGTACTAACAGGTTTAGCATTATCCATTTCATACTTTTTGAGGATGTCCTTAATATACTTTAACTGACTAAGAAATATGTCATCCTCAACATGCTTAATGCTAAAGCCTAGTAAGTAACTCAAATCTCCCATTAAATTAATCTCGAATTCACTACTCATTCTTTTAGAAAAATCATCACAAAGATTTTTATTTGTAGGTCCAAAGATGATATCATCAGCATAAATTTATACAATGAGTATATCCTCTCCCAATTTCTTTAAAAATTGAGTTGCGTCCACACTTCATTTTTCAAAAGATCTCTTAAGAAGGAAGGTGCTCAACCTCTCATACCAAGCCTTAGGTGCCTATTTCGATCCATTAAAGCCTTTTTCAATTTAAAAACATGATTTGGGTGTTTAAAATTTTCAAACCCTAGAGGTTGTTCTATAAAAACATCCTCTTGAATTACCCCATTTAAAAAGACACTTTTAACATCCATTTGATACAATTTAAATCCTCTAAAATAGGCAAATGCTAATAAAACCCTAATTTCTTCAAGTCTAGTTACAGGGGCAAAAGTTTTCTCAAAATCAATCCCTTCAATCTGATTATACCCCTTAGCCACCAATCTTACTTTATTTCTAATGACTACTCCTGAGTCATTTATTTTGTTCTTGAATACCCAATTAGTTCCAACTACACTTTGATCCTTTGGCTTTATAGTTAATTCCCAAACTTCATTTCTTACAAACTGATTTAGTTCTTCTTACATAGCCAATTTCCAAAATTCATCCGAAAGTGCTTGATCAATATTTGTGAGTTCTATCATTAAAATAAAGGCTGAATGATTGACTTCTTTATTCAGTCCATGCCTAGTCCTAACACCCTCACAAGGTTCTCCTATAATCAATTCCTTTGGGTAATTTTTAAAAAAATTCTAAATCTCTAGGCACTTGGTTTTCTACCTCTAAATTTTCTTCCAAATTCACTTTCTCAATATTTTGGGAGTTAATCTCTATCTCATCCTCTTTAATAATTGGCTCTTCTAAAGTTTTAGATTCAACAAATATAACATTTGTGGTCTCCTCAATTACTAAAGTTCTTTTAATTAAGACTCTATAAGATTTTCCAACACTTGAGTATCCAATAAAAATTCCTTCATCTGATTTTGGATCAAATTTTTTTAAGGCAGATTTTCCATTATTATGAATGAACACCTTACATCCAAAAATATGCAAATGTGACAAATTAGGTGTTCTCACCTTTAGTAACTCATAGGGTAATTTATTTAAGTTTAATCTCACATTCACCATATTCAGTTTGATCTCACATTCACCCTAATCAGAACATAACATGCAGTGCTAACCGCCTCAACCTAAAAATATTTAGGAAGTGAATATTCTGCCAACATGGCTCAGGCAGCTTCTATTAATGTTCTTTTTTTTCTTTTAACTACCCCATTTTGCTGAGGGGTTCTAGGTGCAGAAAAGTTGTGATCAATTCCTTTCTCCTTACAAATATTCTCAAATTTTTCATTCTCAAATTCTCCTTTATGATCACTTTGAATAGTCATAATCTTACATCCTAGTTTTCTTTGAATCCAAGTCAAAAAGTTTCTAAATTTCTCAAATGATTCACTCTTTTGAAATAAAAATATAACCCATGTAAATCTTAAGAAATCATCCACAATCACAAATCCGTATACCTTTCCTCCTAGGCTAACAGTTCCAACTAGTCCAAAAAGATCCATATATAAAATCTCCAATGGTTTACTAGTTCTAAGATCTTTATTAGACTGAAAAGAGGACTTCACCTATTTTCCTAATTGACATGCATCACAAAGGTGGTCCTTAATAAAGTCTAGTTTTGGTATATCTCTCACTAAGTTCTTTTGGGAAATCCTCCTAAGATTTTTCATGATAGAGTGACAAAGACTCCTATGCTAAAGCCATGACTCATCAGAAATAATATTTAAACAAAAAGTAGTAGGGGTTTTTATGCAATTCAAGTCTAGCATATACACATTATTTACCCTTATACATTCAAAACATCATTACCATTCAGGCTTAATATACAGCTTGTAGGAAAAAATTTTACACAATAACCTTTATCACATAGCTGACAAATACTCAGAAGACTATGCTTCAAGCCTTTTACCAACAAAACATTTTTCATAAAAAAGTTTTTAAGATTTCCAATCATACCTGACCTTACCACCTTCCTTGTGGTGCTATCTCTAAGTGTAACCTTGCATCCATTCCTATCTTCCAGTTATATGAATTGTGTAGTATCTCCAATCATATGAAATTTGAACAACTGTTATACATATACCATATGCTCTCATGAGGCCTTATATCAGAGCGATCATACAAAAACATCAAACATTAGACCTGAGAACCCAAACAAGTTTGGGTTCACCTTTTTGCAAATTATAAACAGATGTATATATGATATGTCTAGGTTTATACATCTTAGGTTTCCACACCAAATGAGTTTTCTTCTTTAATATACATGTGTGATCTATATGTCCAATCAATCCACAATTATGATATTTTTTTTAAAAGAGGAATAATGCATTAGAAACTAAAGAAAAAGAAAAAAACACAATTATGATATTTGACTCCTGAAAAAGGGTTTCTTAATTTTCTATAGTTTCTTTGTCTATTTATGGATTGCATAAATTAGGAAGCAAAATAGTATTGGTGAAATCTTCAATTCTTGGTGGTATCCTATTATCCTCAAGAGCTTCTATTTTCAGTTTTTAAAATGTATTCATATCTTCCAATATACAATTTATATAATTTACTCGATACATTTTGCTCTCAAATTAAACCTTATTATTTTTTATTTCTTTTTTAAGTTTTACATAGGACAATTTTAAACTTTCATGGTGAAAGTTCGTTAGGGATTTTAAGCCCTCATGAACTGGCCCAAGGCTAAATAAAGAGAGAAGGGTGAATTGGTTAACTTTAAAACAAAAATCACAAACCAAATCACCACAATTAAAGTGCGGAAATTAAAACGCGGAAACAGTAAAAAGAAAGAACACACCAGATTTATAGTGGTTTGGTCAAACCTTGACCTACGTCCACTCCTTGGAGGCACCCCCCCAAGTATTGCACTAAACTAGTGTCTCTCCTTTAGCCCCCACGGCTAGGCGGAGAAGCCCTTACAAAATCACTTCCACCTTCCCCGGTGCGGCGGAGTCGCCGGGTCCTTTGACACCAAAGAGATCTTCTTCTTTGGTGAACTTACCTCGAGACAAGCCTTGAATCCGATGGTACTAAGGTGCGAGTTTGCCGGAGCAACCGTGTGGAACCCCCTCCACACTCCCTTGAGTCCCCCCTCACAGGATCTTCTCCCTCTCTCAAACTCCACCCTTTCCTCTCTCCCTTTCAAGCTCTCTCTTCTAGTTTCCCCCACAAGAACGAAGCTACAATGGCTGCCAAAGAAACTTACAAAGTGCCTTACCATAGCTTAAATAGAAGCTCTCAAAATGAGCTCATTAATGCAAGTTGCCGATATTATCATCCAGGCCAATAAGCATATCGTCCTGGCCGATTAGTACAAATTAAGCTCATTATCCCGGGACGATTTGGGACGATCAGAAGAAAATTGGTTACATCGTCCAGGCCGATCTCACGATCGTCTTAGCCGATTAGTTCAAATCAGATTTCAATCGTCCTGAGCATCGCCCTGTTTTTAAGCTGGCTGATATAGATCGTCCAAGCCATCGTCCTGGCCGATCATTCGATTGTCCCGGCCGATGTGATCGTATCAATTAACCATTAATGCTCCCTTGATTTCCTGATCAATTAAGGCATAATTTGGTAATTTTGTTCAGGCTGATCCAGTGATCGTCCTGGCCGATAATTTAAAAATATTGTATGCCTTAACTATCAAAGACGGCTGATTCTTGCTGAATTGAGCTTATCATCCTGGCCGATATAAGTATGGTCCAGGCCGATCTGTTGACGACTGCCTTAATGAGGATGCCCTAATCAGGGTTTCTGATTTTGGACAGATCGTCCAGGCCGATATTAATATCGTCCCGGACGATTTTACCAAAAGCAGAAATCATATAGGGAGGAGCAAGAGAATTTCTACCAAGTTATAGCCACACTAAATACAACAAACTCAAGAAAGGAAAAGGATTACAAACTTACACAGACCTAATCTACCCAATCTTGAGCTGATTCCAGATTGTAGTCTGAACGTGTGGACCTGAAACGTTAGCACATAAGGCAATCATAGAGAAATAAAGAATGTTTGTTATCATCAAAATCATAAACGATAGATCCGTAACACATGGTTCTTATTCAAATTATTAAACTCATCAAGCAATTTCATGTGGTTGTTATTAATTAAAGCATGATCTTTCCTAAGAATCTCCTTTTCTCTTTGTAGTTCCTGAAATTCTAAGTTCAGACTAGCATGCATTTTCTTTAACTTTCTATATGCATCATGTATGCGTTCAGAGACATCAAAAAGTTCATTATAAGATAAGTCACATACCTCTTCTTGATCTAACTGATTAAGATTAAAGGCCATTAAGCATAGATTAGTGACTTCCTCTTCCTTTTCAGTCTCTAATGAGTCTGAAGTTGAGTCCGCGTAGAAAGCTCTTTGGAATTTTTTCTTGCCCTTCTTCATAATAGGTTTCTCCTCTACCTTCTCATTGCAAGAAATGGCTTTGAGTTTTAAGTAATCTGACTTAATATGTCTAGGTTTCCTACACTCATTTGAAATTTTGACATTTCTATTAAATTTACCTCGATTCAATTGCTGGCATCTCTTTTTCTTCCTCTTCAAAAAGCTTCTAATCTGTCTAGTCATTAGTGCGATGTCGTCTTCATCCTCAGGTTATGAGAGTTCACTCTCTGACTCCTCCAGTTTCAGTGTTATGTTCTTCTCCCTTCGTGGTTCAACTTCATCAATCTTTCTTTGACTCACCCCTTGCTCGTAAGTAATAAGTGATCTAAGAAGTTTGTGAATAGAGTAAATGTTTAAATCTTTAGACTACATAATTGCAGTAATTTTAGCATCATAAGTAGTAGGTAAGCAATAAAGTATTTTATTAACCTTTTTTGCATTCATTAGTTCCCTACCTAATGCATGTAAAGTGGTGACTATTTATATAAATCTTATGTACATGTCAAAAATGGATTCATTGGATTTCATGCAAAATAGTTCATAGTCATGTAACAAGATATTAAGTCTGGATTGTTAACTTCATTAGTCCCCTCATAAGTAATATAAAGTCTATCTCATATGTCCTTTCTACTCTTGCAAGTGGAAACCTACATGTAATCTTTAAATTTAAGAGTACAAAAGAAACTATTCAAGCATTTGGCATTAAATTATGCTAAGTCATGTTCTTCTACTGTCCAGTCCATAAAAGGTGTTTCAACTCTAACTCCATCTACTAATCTAGTTGTTTTTGTATACCCTTCCTGAACTAAGATCCACATACAGTAATTAAGTGACTGTAAAAATATAAACATCCATGTTTTCAGAAAATAAAAAAGAATATTGTCAAACAATGGAGCCATGGTCGTTAATAAAAAAGTAGTCTAAACTTTTAATTTTGAAACTAAGCACTAGTACACTTGTTGAAACATATTAAATATGATTAAGTTGTTAGACCTAAGCTTATGTCCCAACGGGTAACTAAGAGGGGGGGTGAATTGGTAATTTTAAAAATTTTACCTCCCTTTTATAATTTTAAACCGATAAAAAACTTGTGATAAATAATTTTTTTTAAAATACGATTTTTCAACCACAAATCACATAAAAACAAAAAAGTAAAAAAAGTAGTGGAAAAATAAAAAGACACAAGATTTATAGTGGTTCAGTCAAACACGACCTACATCCACTCCCTGAACTCTTTCTCTTCAGGTATTACGCTATTACCACTTAGTGTCTCTCCTTTTGCCCCCACAGTAAGACAGAGAAGCCTTTATAAAAACTCTCTTCCACCAGTACCTGGTGCGGCAAAGAATCATCATCCTTTTACATCCTCCAAGTGTAGGCAGAGTACTTCCCATTGTTAACACTCTCCAAGTGTAGGAAGATAACCTTCCCTCTGTTCAAACTCTCCAAGTGTAGGTAGAGAACCCTTCATCCTTTCACACTTCTCCAAGTGTAGGCAGAGAACCCTCCCGCTATTCACACTCCTCGAGTGCGGCAGAGAACTGGATCTCCTTGACAAGATCTTCTCACAAGAAATTTGGAAGAATAAAAGAAAAGAGTGAAGTAATCACAATTTACAAACGAAGATCCTTACCTTTGAGTACCACGTGAACACTTAACGCTCTAGTAGTAAGAAATCTTCTTCAAACACTCTCTCACTCTCTCTCTTCAGTTTGCATGAAGACCAGTGGACAAAAAGATTACAAGACAGTTTTAAGTGGACCTTTTTTATGAAATACATGAAAACTGTCCAAAAAATGCAATGTTTTCAAATATGTACGTACTTGATCATCCCGTACGATCGTAATTCGTACGTTCGAACAATGTAAAAACTATTGCGTACGAACTTAATGTGCATAGGTATGAAATTACTTCATACCCAATCATTGTCACATACGAACATAGTTTATCTAGTACGAACAGTTATTTTCAATCTTTGTTGAAAAATAACTGCAGGACGATCTACAAGGTTAAGGAATAGAGGACATTGTCCTGGGATGAATAGGTAGAATTATCTGGACGAACTGTTAATTTTTAAAATTAGAGAACATTGCCGGGGATGAATAAGTCATTTTGTCTTGACGAATAGTTTAAGGTGAGAAATCAGAGGACATCGTCAGAGACGAATGAGACATTTTGTCTAGATGAATAGTGTAAAGTGAGAAATTAGAGGACATCATCAAAGGAAGAATGGGACATTTCATCTGGATGAATAGTGTAAAGTGAGAAATCAGAGGATATCTTCTAGGGATGAATGGGTAAATTCGTCCGGACGATCCGGAGTTAGAAAATTTTTCTTCACTTTCTGTTCGTTCCATTGCTCTCCGAGGTTTATAACTAACCTAATCATTCCGTACGAACATGGTTCATCCCGTACGATCAGTATGAGAAATTTTGTCTTTTAAAGATCTCCCCCAGTGTGTGTGTGTGTGCTAAGTTACTCAATTACAATCACACTTTCTCTGACTCAAAATGAACAAAATATAGACTCCAAATTACAAAATAATATATTCAGATCTTTATTTGAAGTCTTCACCAATCTGGAGTTTGTTTTTCCTAAAATGTTAGTACACACAAGAGCCAAAAAAAATTCTTCCAAAATGAGTTAGGAGAAATTAAGTAATCAAAACAATAATATTTGGAATCATCAAAATAACAAGTTTCAAGAATATAAAACATGCAAAAGCTAAGTAGCAACTCTTTTAACAAAATTATCATCCCATGCAGTGCTTAGTTCGTGTAGTAGAAAATTGGGGGTTATCCTGTATGATTAGTTAAAAAAACTATGATATTTTATCTTGTATGATAAGCGATGATAAATTATCATCATATGTTTTGCTCGGGTCTTATAGTACGATCGTCACTAATAATACTTTATAACTGATAAAAAAAATAACCATAATTATTCCCTTAATCATACGATCAATTTATTCATGATTATCATAAATCATATAATACAACGCATTTTATATGATATGATTAGAGCAAAATTTAAATTTGAAAATATTGCTTAAATTATGATTGGCAGTTACTTTTATTATTATAACTAATCATTCTATACGATAAGGATCGTTCAATATAATTAGTTTATTTAATCTTAATTAATAAAAGTGCCATAGCTAATGATTTTTCTAGTTAACTGATCATCCAGTATGATTAGTTCAAAAAATACATAATCTTCCTAATTCACTAACTTATCCCCTTGAGTGTTTGTGTGCAAGGTTACTCAGCTTTAGGATCCACCAAAATAAATGATTGACTTAAGAAAGATAAAATATATAAAAATGCTAAAAATACAAAATTTAATCCTAGTATACCAAATCTTAAAGTGATTAAAATTGCAAGTGTACAATGAACCTGAAATATTAGTGAGTAGGGTAAAATAGATATGCAATTAAAAAGTCTGTATATGTTTTTAGACCTATAGCAATTGTCCCAATGCTAACCAAGAGGGGTTGGGGGTGAATTGGTTATTTTAAAAAACCTCTTGAAAATTTATGAAAATCAATTTATATGTTTTATACAAAGAAAAATTTTAACCACAAAAATAAAATTTGCAAGAAAATAAAAATGCAGAAATGTAAAAAGAACCCAATAATTTATTGTGGTTCGTTCCAACAAGGCCTACGTTCCTCCCTGAAGACTCCCTCTTTAGGTATTGCATTATTATTAAAGTGACTCTCCTTTTACTCCCATAATAAGGCATATAAGCCTTTATAATTACCATCTCTTCCACAAATCCCTGGTGCGGTAGAGTACCATCATTCTTTCACACTCTTTAAGTGTCGGCAGAGTACTATAGTCTTTTCACACTCTTTAAGTGTTAGTAGAGAACCTTCATCCTTTCACACTCTCCTGGTGTCGGTAGAGATCTGGAATTATTTCACACTTTCTAAGTGTCGGTAGAGATCTGGATCTTCATCAAAGATCTTTCCTCAAGTGTCTTCAAAGAAGTAAGGAAGAGATTTTCTACAAACACAAAGAGATTCTCACCTTTGAGTAATCTTGTGAATCCTTCACACTCTCAATCTGTAAGAAATCTCTCTCAAACACTCTCCCAAATCACTCTCAAACTTTTGCTCTTACAAAATATAAAGAAGGATTTGTCCAAAATTAGTTTATAGGACCTTATATATGTAAGACAATAAAAACCATCTAGAAAATTGAAATTTTCAATTTTGAACGTCCATGATCGTACAATACGATTGACAATCATATATATGAATAGTTCAAAAATTATTTGTATGACCCTGTATGAACTAATTTCATATACAGATTATCATCTTTATGAATAGACATCGTATAATATGAACTGCTTTAATCAAATCATGTTTTATTTGGTATAAAAATGGACGAGCCAATTTCGTACATGGGGAATCATCTGTATGCACCCATATTCGTACTTTATGAATAGTTCAACAAATTTAGATGTTCATATGGATGAAAATGTTTGCATCAATTTTATACTCTGGACGTCATCTATACGAACAAAAGTTCATCCCAGATGAATAGTTCAATAAATTCAATTTCATACTCTAGACATCGTCTGTACGAACCCAAGTTCATCCTGGATAAATAGTTAAAAAAAATAGCTATTTGTATGGACGAAAATGTATGCATCAATTTCATACTCTGGATGTCATCTGTATGAAGGAAACTTCATACAATTTGATCATTACTTAGAAATATTTTCCTTCCATGATTTGATTATCTACATCTGGAGGAACACCCAAGCCAAATCATCCCGTATGATTAATAATTATATAGTATGATTACTTTACAAATTAAAAGATTTTAAACTCCCCCAGTGTGGGTGTGTACAATTATCCAATTATAATCACACTCTCTTAGACTCAAGAAAAAAAAAATGTATAGACTTTAATTATATTAAACCCTAATCTAATCTATTTCAAAGTTATTATTATTATTATTAGTATTCTTATTCTTAATATTATTATTATTATTATTATTATTCTTATTATAACAATAATGTTAATATAACATATAATAATAGAGCATAATAATTAAGAGATAAACATGGAATTAAACATATCAGAATAAAATACAATATACCAACAATGTGCTAGTCCCCCTTTTGAAATCACAAAAAAAAGGAGGAAATAATAATAGGAAATTATAAAAAACAAAAAGTACTAGAGTAAACAACGATCTAAAATAGAACAAAATAAAATAAGGAGGGATCCTGATTAGTTGAAGGTCGAGGAGGTGTTGGTTGGAAGTACTAATGGAGTGAGGCAAACTTTTTTTTGATTCAAGCCATGCCCTAATCATGCTGCTGGGCTACAAACAAAGTGAGCAAAATCATTTTCATATTGTTGGTGCTGCTCCACTACATAGGAGTCAAAGTAGAGCTCCCACTAATCAAACCTCTTGACCAACAGATTGAACTGAGACTGCTGGAAGATAGGGGCGGATGTTGTAATAGGTCCTCCCTCATCTATATCGATCTCTTTATCCATAGAGTGAAGATTATGATGATGAGAACTATGAAGGATGAGAAGGACTTATTAGATAGAAGGCTAGGAGGTGATCAAGTGGTGAATAAAATTGGAAATTATACTTGGATTATAAGATAAAAGAAATGATATAGCCTAAAGCAAGATTAATCTTTCTCTTATATCTAAGATCTCTAATGCAAGTTAGATTTTTAAGATATCAAATTATAAGACCAGCTGCATTAAAATCAATGTGAACCATAATATAATAGATAGTAAGAGAGATAACATGTGTATTGTTAATCCTATCAAAAGCTTTAGGAATGATAGAGTTATAAAGAATGTGCAGGATAATTTGGGCATCATGGACTAGAGTGTTGACTTGGGCTATGTGGTATCTAATATTAGATTCCCTATGAGTAGTGGTTGTAGGTGTCTAATGATAATAAGGATTTGAGGCCACAAGGTAAATTTTCTCGTCAGTAGTGGAGTGGTGTAGAAGTTCATGAAAGTCCTGATAGGTTATCTCTATGAGTCAATACCCTCACTGGTTATACTTAGGTTGGCAAAAACTCAAAAAGCAATTCAAAGTTAAAGGGGCATACAAAAGTGAGAATGAAGTTGAGAATGGTGTGAGTAAAGAGTGGTAGTACTTAGAAGTTTAAATCTTACTGTTTGATGATTTTTAAAGGGTTGATGCCAGTAGTTTTATACCTCTTATAGGCCTTTTCATCAGCAACCATAAAGAATTTGGGATCTATAGGGCGTCGGGAGGAACTACTGACTAGTGCACGATAGAATTTTCCTACGGCCATTGCAAGAAATGTGATCTTAGAGGGAAGAAAAAGATTAGAAGTTTGAAGATTATGTTAAGAAAATACTTGAAATCCCTCTATTTGAATAGATTGTCCATATCATATAGTATGATCGTGGGATCGTACTAGACTGTCAAATGCAACTAATTCAACTAATGCTATCAATTAAAAAAGTTGGTCTCATCTTATAGTATGATAAAAATTGAACTAGATGATTAGAGAGAAGCATTCATTCCAATGCAACATCCCGGATGATTCTTTGATTTGTTATATCATCTTCTACAAACAGGTATTCGTCCAGTATGATATGTTGATAAGTATCATATCAGATGAATTAAATTCATTAAATTGTTATGCCACGTGGATCATACATGATGGTTTAGGTGTTTGTATGGTACGATCACCAATGATTGATCAATAGTAACCATTGGATGTGCTGTGATCAAATATACGATGATATTTATGAATATTATATAGTACAATACAGATCATATAATACAATTTGAACAAAATATAGAGATGGGTAATTGATGATCAGGAAAGCTCCATGAAGGAAATATAACTCAAATCACAATAAAAAGAAAGGAATACGATAGAAATTAAACAACAAGCAAAAAGAGAAAATACACACCAAAGACCAGTTTGTTTTTTTTTTAATCAATCAATTTTAGCAAATGATAATTTAACCTCATGATTAGATTAAAAACACAATAAGAAATGCATTGACAATGCCTAAACCTAAAAACCCTTATTTCAAATTTTGTTAACCCTAGCTCAAGCACCTTATAGGATAAAGTCTTTAAAAACAAAAAAAAAAAAAAATTAATTTTTAAAAAAATTAAAGAGGAAATGGGATCTTTTGAAACTTATTTTTAGAAATATAACTAAGATAATAGCATTGCAAAGCAATGAACCAGGAATCATAATTTTCATATTCAAGAGTAAAATATATCAATTAGCACATGATTCTTCTAAAATTTAAAGATTTGAAATAATTGGAATATAACTCATTGTTTGCTCATTTTATACACCTTTATCAGTTTTTGACACACCTTGTGCATCTTATAATTTTTGATACACTCTATGCATCTTGCAATTATTTGATGGACTTTGCTCATCTTTTAATTTTGGGCTCATTTTATGCCACTTTTCATTTTTCAAACTTACTTCCTTTTTAAAACATTAAAGAAAGAATCTTCAGAGTTATGAGATTATCTTTCAAATGTAAAAGAAGAAAAACTCACTCTTTTATATAAGGAAGAGTAAACCACAAAGCAAAACTCTATCCATATAATAGAAACAAACAACTTGATTAAGAAAATTTGAAGTAGATTAATTAACTCATAAAAATATTCATATGAGATAGAGGACTGTAGGAAGATAAAGTAGATCTTTATTTCTAAGTCTATTTTTTAATTTGAAATAGTTTTTATTTAAAAAGAAATTATGCCATTAAAGAAGTTAGAGGAAGGGGGATAATCACCATTTTTTCCTTTATCTTTTTTAGAGGAGTCAATCACTGCTTACATAATATTATAAATAAATAGGGTAAGATTTTTATTTAAAAAAAAAAATCCAACTACCGAAGTGAGTAGATATAAGATTCTTAAATTTTAAAAGTTTTTTAAAGAATCATATAAAAAATATTTTGAGATAGTTGCAACTTAGTTCTTGATTGTTAATATTCTTACAATATGTATATATTTTTGATGATTCCAAATATTATTGATTTGATTATTATTTCTCGTAATATATTTTGGTTACATTATTTTGTTGTTTGTGTGTACTAGCATTTCAGGGAAATCATATTCCAGACTATTAAAGACTTCAAATCAGATCAGTTTAGGATTTATTATAAATGAAGTCTATATTTTTTATTTTATTGAGTCTAAGAGAGTGTGATTGTAATTGAGTAACTGTGTATACACACACACACCAGGGGAGAGTTTAAAATCTATGATTTTTAAACTGATCATACTATATAAAACCTTTTCATACGGGATGATTTATTTAGTTATTTTCCTTTGTGAGCAGTCAAATGAATAGGAAGTAGAAAATTTTTCTAAGTATGGATCTTAGCGTACGATATAATAATCATATGTATGCCATCCAGGGTACGAATTGGATGGGTCCCTTTTCATCCAGATGAACTCAAAAAGTTTTTGAATGGTTCGTATTATACAATGTTGTCATCATGTGTACCCCATCTAGGGTATGAAATGGATTGGTTCCTTTTCGTCCAGACAAACTTGAAAAAAAAAACTTTGAACGGTTCGTATTGTATGATGTTGTCATCGTACGTACGCCGTCTAGGGTACGAATTAGATGGGTCCCTTTTCATGCCAATGATTTTTAAAATTTTTATAACTGATCATATCGTACAATGTCATCATTGTACGTACATCATCCGGGGTATAAAATTGTGGGGTCCCTCTTCATCCCGATAAAGATGAAAAATTTTCTAATTATTCATACAATATGAACTGGGTTTATATTGGATGATCATCGTGTATGAAAACATTTCGTATTGATTCACATAAGGTTTATATACAATAGCTTTTGAACTGTTCGTACGAAAAAGTTTTTGAATTGTTCATATATATAAACATAAGACTGTATTATATGATCGTGTACGATCAAAATGGAAAAATTCAAATTTTTGGATGGTTTTTCATATCTTTGATATAAAAGGTCCTCTAAACCTGAGGTGAAAAAGTCTTATCTTTGTGATTATTTAATAGCAAGTGAAAGAGAGAGTGTGGGAGAGTATTTGAAAGAGATTTCTTGCAAGTGGAGTGTGAAGGGTTCACAAGGTTACTCAAAGATAAGGATCTCTTTATGTTTTTGGTGATTACTCTTCTTTTCTTCTTTCTAGTTGCTCGTGAGAAGATTTTTGAAGAAGATTTGGTACTCTGCAGACACTTGAAGGGTGTGAACGGATGACAGTTCTCTGCTGACACTTAGAGAGTGTGAACAGACAATGATTCTCTATCGATACTTAGAGAGTATGAACACACGATGGTTCTCTGCCGACACTTGGAAAATATAAAAGGATGATGGTTCTCTTCCACACCGTAGATTGGTGGAAGAGAGGTTTTGTAAAAGCTTCTCCTCCTTCCTATGGCGGAAAAAAATAGTCACTTTGGTAATAGTGAAATACCTAAAGAGGGAGTCTTCATGGAGTGGATGCAGGTCGTGTTTAACTGAACCACCATAAATCTTTTTTTCTTTTAATTTCCCCATTTATTTACTACAAGTTATTTTTTTTAAGGTTTAAAAGTTTTTTTTTTTAAAACTTAATTTAAATTGCTACAAGAATCAAAATGGTTTTCTATTTAAAAAATCTAAGAGAATTTTTAAATTATCAATTCACCCCCACCTCTTGGTTAGCCTTGGGACGATATCCTAGGTTTAACAACCTATACGGAATCAATAGGTGGTATCATAACATTGTTTCAAAACTATAAGTTTAGACTAATTTTTGAAAAATGAGAATGACTACTTTTGGAAATTGAAACACACAAGAAGAGTATTCGATCACTAGACCTCCATTATTTGAGAATATACCTTTCATTTTTTAGAAAACACGCATATCTATATTTCTGTAATGTGTAGATTATTGCATGTGAATTTTCGTTCAGGAAGGGTATACTTGACCAACTAGATTAGTTGATAGCATTAGAGTTGAAACACCCTTTGCAGATTAGACTGTAGAAGAATGTGACTTAGTACAACTAAATGCAAAATGTTTAAATAATTTCTTTTGTGTACTTAAGTCAGAAGATTACATGTGGGTTTCCACTTGTAAAAGTGGAAAGGACATTTGGGATAGGCTTTCTATTACTTACAAAGGGACTAATAAAGTAAAGCAATCTAGATTAAATATCTTGTAACATGACTATGAATTGTTTCACATGAAACCTAATGAATCAATTTCTAAAAAATATATAAGAATCACTCAAATAGTCACTTCTTTGCATTCATTAAGTAGGGAACTAACGAATGCTAAAATGATCAATAAAATTCTTCATTGTTTGCCTTCTGCTTATGATGCTAAAATAACTGATATTACAGAGTCAAAGGACTTAAATGTTTACTCTATTGATAATCTTCTTGGATCAATAATTGCTTATGAGCCAGGAGAGAGTCAAAGAAAGATTGATGCAAGAGAATAGAGAAAGGAGAAGAACATATCAATGAAAGTGGATGATTTGGAGAGTGATCACTCACTACTTGAGGATGAGGATGATATTTCCTTGATGACTATACAATTCAGAAGTTTTCTTAAAAGGAAGCAGAGGAGACGCTAGTAGTGGAACTGAAGTAAGTTCAATAAAAATATTAAGGTTTCTAATGATGTTATTTGCTTCAAATGTAGAAAAATTGAACATACAAAATCATACTGCCTAAATCTAAAAGTCACTCCTAGCAAGGAGAAGGTATAAGAGAAAGCAAATATGAAGAAGAGCAAAAAGAGATTTCAGAGTGCTTTTTGGGCAGAGTGAGCTTCGAATTCATCAAAAATAAAAATGGAGGAAGTCACCAACATGTATTTAATGGCCTATAATATTGATCAGTCAGATCAAAAAGAGGTATGTGCTATATTGAATTATCAAAAAATTATGAAAGAATATATGATGCATATAGAAAACTTATGAAAATGCGTGCTAGACTGGACTTAGAAATACAAGAGTTGAAAAAAGAGCAGGACATCCTTAGGAAAGATCTCGCACTGATAGATAACAACAACATGAGCTTACTTGATGAATTTAATAATTTGAATAAATAGAATGATCTTTTAAAGTCATCCTAAGCTCCATTGGAAAAAAATTAAAAGATTTTAGGGATGAATATAAGAATAGAGAGTACTATCTAAAATATGATAGCATTGTATTAGAAGATGCAAATTCATTTCTTAGAGTAATAGTGAAAGATCTTGAAGAAAATAGGATACCCCCAACACTTAAAGATTTTACTAATTCTATTTTAAGGTAAAAAAAATTAAAACTCAGGAAGAGACAAATTTATTATAAAAATTTAATAAACCCATTTCCTAGAGTTAAATGCTATACTCGTGGTATGATTCGACATATTTCACAAACTTATACTTTAGATAGAAAAACTTATTTAGAGCAGAGACCTAATATGCATAAACAAAGTCATATCATACATGCATCTAATTTTATTTTGCCAAAAAGGAGAACCCAAACTTATTTGGGTTCCCAAGACTAATTTTTGAATATTTTGTAGGCATGCTCTCATTGAAGGCCTCGTGAGAGAATTTAGTACCTAGATAGTTGTTGCTCAAAGCATATGACTGGAGACACTAAACAATTCATATTTCTAAAAGCACGGAATGGAGGCAAGGTTATACTGGGAGATAACACCACTAGGAAAGTGGTTGGTGTTGAGTCAAGTAATTAGGTTGTTAATCCTAAGTGAATGTCCCAA
>NW_021319154.1:1936190-1957480 GCF_001605985.2 Dendrobium catenatum | reverse complement strand
GAAATAATTTCATGAACATTCAGTACCTTCTTTCCTTTGTTGTCAACCACTGTGTCATGGTGAATTGGTGGACGAAACTATTCTCTAATCACCAAATTATTCTGAGGTTTCCCATTTGCACGAACCTCCATCTCTTACTTTGCCTTGTTTCCTCTAACACCATTCTGAATTAAAGAAGACCTAGGGACATTAATAGTGGAATGTGGATTGGATGAATTACTATCGGCCATAGACTGCCGGCGATCAGCCACTGCCATAATCTCTGTCAGTGGCAAAGCTGTGAATAGAAAAATCAAAAAAAGAAACAAAGAAGATTATCTCTCTAAAAAACTAGACTTTCTTACTCTAGACTTTCACACAACTCTAGATTATAGCTATACAAGAAGAATTAAATTAGGTTATTAGGAATGATGTATGGGAACTAGTTAGTACACCTAAGAATAAGTGTGTTATAGGAACTAAGTGGGTTTTTAAGAAAAAAATGAATGACTCTAGTATAGTGATTAGAAGTAAGGCTAGATAATAACTAAGAGGTAAAATAAATTGAAGGAATTAATTTTGAGGAGACCTTTGCACCTTTAGCTAGGTTTGAAGCCATTAGAGTACTATTAGCATTTATTTATTTTAGCATTATATCATATGGATGTTAAGAGTGACTTCCTTGTGATTAAGGGAGATATATATATTGAGCAACCCCCAAATTTGGGAATTCTTGATTTCCCAATCAAGTATTCAAATTAGAAAAGGTATTTTATGGATTGAACCAAGCACCTAGTGTCTGATATGATAGGCTAAGTACATTCCTTCTAGATATAACCTTTTTTTAAAGGTAGTGTGGACACCACCCTATTCCTTAAGAAAGTAAGAGGAAATCTACTCATTGTTCAAAATTATGTTTATGATATACTTTTATAATCCATAAATAAGATTCTTTGTAATGAATTTTCAAAAATAATGACTGAGGAGTTTTAAATGAGTATGATTGGAGAGCTTACCTATTTCCTATGATTTAGTTTGAAGAAAAGGGATGATTGAGCCTTCTTCCTTCTTGACACATACCTTCAATTCCTCAAATGCCTAGAGGTAGAAAGAATGGTTGTCTAACCCAAGATGGTTCTTCCTCTTGTTGCCCTATTAAAGACTGCTTCTAGTCCTCAGAAAATGAAGCTGCATATTATTAGTACAAGAAAGCTTGCATCACTCCATCCAAAATTCTTAATTAATAATCCCTAAACTATAAGGTTATGAACCTCCTCTCATCCACCACTCTCCAATTCATGCTTACCCTTTTCTTTCCCTTCAATTCTAAACTTTTGTATGAATTCTTTGCAATCCTAAGGGTTAGTGCTGCTGCTGCCATCATGCAATCATATGCCTGTAGGAAAACCATAGAAATAACCAAAGAAGACTTAAGAGAATATCTTCACCTATGAACAGAAGTTCCTCAACCAAAATAAATGGATTTTAGGGGAGACTTTGATTGGAGTGTTGTCAATTTAACCATTAGAAATATTGACCATAATCAACATCAACCCCTGGTCATTTCCTTCAATTAAAATGTGCATATTATCCAACATGTCCTTTGAACCTCAATTATTCTTAAAGATAGAGATTGCATAAATATTACCCCACTTGTTTCCTTAGTTACCAACTTCATTATGTTTAAAACACAATATGATGAAGCCCAAATGATCATTAACTACAATCAAAATCTTACTCCCGTTCACCTTTCTTCCACCAAAATGAAGCAAAACATTGCACTTATTCATGTCATTGCCTACATCCAAGATAAACAATATGAGCTTGCTTATCCTACTATTGTTGACTTTCCCAATTTTCTATACTGATAGTTCCTTCTAAATTCTTTTATATCATCACTAGGAGAATGAGCAAGAAGAACCTAATTTTGATTAGGAAGGGGGAGCTCGTTCTATAGCAGCACCTGTACTAGAGCCTACACTAGCCCCAGTTCTAGCACCTATACTAACATGAATTGCATAATAGATCCTAATTGGATAGCCATATTCAGTAGAATTAATAATAACAGGAAGCAAACACGACTTAGTTTGGAAAATAGTTTTCATCTATTCCCAGCTAGTTCCAATCTCCACCACCACCACTTCTTGATCAAGGGCATTCATACTTTTAGGATCTATATTTTATGCTTTATGTTATTTATTTTTCTCTATTTTTTACTTTTTCTTATGTCTCTATTTGATCCTCCTCTTTATTGATGTCAAAAGGGGGAATAGTAATTTGGTTGTTTGTGTTTTAATTCATCTCTATTATGCAATTCATTTTGTACATCTTATAATTATAACGCACTTTTACTTTTACATTTACCATAAAAATATTTAAAAATAAAAAATAAAATAAAATTAATAAAAATTCTCTTACCCTTATTTTTAAATCTATCACCTAGAGATGGGGAGATTATGAGAAAAATATTAACCTGTATTTTCGATCAAAAATATTTTCCATCATCAGTCAGGGAGAGATTGTTGCAGTCTAGGATCCCTATCTTATGATTTTGATGATAACAAACGTTATTGATTGAAATTTTATTTCTCTTAGTATATGTATTACATATTATTCTTCTTTGTGTACTAATATTTCAGGTATATCATACATCGCTCAAGATTCATGAAGGATCAAGTTTGTGTACAAAAGGATAATTTTAAAAGTGTCTATTTTTTATTTCTTTTATTTTATATTTCTTGAGTCTAACCATGTAAGGGTGTATGCTAAATTTGTAATCCTGCGCACACATAAAAGAGAATGAGAAAAGTGAGATGGAATTTTTTTAAACTAATTTATACCATATGATTTTTATTGCTTATAATCATATGAAAAATTTTATAATTAATGCTTATGAATTAATCATACTGTGTGATGTAGATCGTACTATACGATTCATTTTCATTAGAAAATCCTAGCCATAAGATGATTTAAGTATTTTAATAATCAATTTTTTGCTTGTAGTATAATATTAATCATATTGTATGAATCTTTTACGTTTGAACTAAATATATAGTTTGATATAAATCATACTAGACGATTGATAGAGATAATTTCCAATCTTCATAGTAATCATCATGTACGAATAGAAGGAAATTGAATAAATCATACTATACAAACTTTCGATCGCACTGTATGATAAGTATGCAAGAATTGAATAGTTATTATAAATGACTATTTTATCATACTGGAATAACCTTTATTTTTGAACTAATCATATTGTAGGAACCCAGATTGTACAGTATAAATAGTGATGGCTTAATTGAAAACTTAGGAATTTTTGAAGCCTTATGCTTAAGCAATTCAATATTATCTCAAGAGGGACATTTATATGTTTAAGGAACTTTGAGAGATAACTCTTGAGAGAGCTATTGGGTTTGGAGAGGAAGATGGTGAGGTTGTATGTCAGGGAGAAGGAGTATGAGAGGTTTTCACATTGTCTCTATAGAAAAGCTTGCACCTTGCTTCCTCTAGTAACCTTGTTGAGTTCTTGGAGTTTATCTTGAAAGAAAAGCTTTAAGGCCAAGGGTTATAGGTACTCTTCCATCACCATGAGGGTGAAAAAGGATTAAAGGTTCTCTTCCATTATTAAGAGGGTGAGAAAAATTTCATGTGCTCTCTGCCTTCACCATGAGGGTGAAATAGGTTTGAAGGATCTTTTCCATCACAATGAGGGTGAAAAAGATTTTAAAGGTTCACTATCGCCACCAGGCAGTTGACATAACTTTTTGTTCTCCATAGCACTAAATTTGGTGGTAGTTAATTGTTAGTGCTTCTCTTCCTTATTGTGGTGGTTAAAGGACAATCACTACAATGTTCGTGTAATACCCAAAGAGGAGGACTATGGGGAGTGGACGTAGGTAAAGGTTGACTAAAGCAATATAAAGTTCTAGTGTATTCATTCTAGTTTTTTACTCTTTTATTTTTTGTAATTTAACTTTCTAACATGAGTTCAATTCTCATTACAAACTACATTTGAATTACTAATCTTGCTTGGTTAAATTTAATTTGTGTTAATGTGTGTGCGTGTGTGTGTCCTCTTGATTTATTTGTGTTACAAAACTTTAAAAAAGAAAATTAACTTTTTTAATTTGCTTCTACTTGTGATAGTCACTTGACTGGAATTTTTCATAAATTATGATATTGGTTAAAATAAAAAAGATTTTATTTTAGTTTTTAAAAATTTAACAATTCACCACACCCTTAGTGCGCCTAGGGATAAATCAACGAGGTCTTACAACCTCCCTCGAACTCTCAATTTGTTCATTCTTACCATAGGATTGTGTTTTCCTTGTAGATTTTTCTTTCTTAAATAAGAGACTAAGTTTTATTCTTTTATGCTAGGATGATGATCTTACAATTAAGAATATTCTCAAAGGTTTTCAAAAGGAAGTATCTTACCAAAGATAATAGAAAAATATATGATAAAAGTCTGCCAAAAGTAAAAAAAGATGCACAAAGCATTCTATAAATAAAAAGATGCGCAAAATATGCAAAAAATTAAAAGATAAGCAAAGTGCACAAAATAAGAAGATGCGCATATTGTGTCAAAAAAGGTGGAAAAACGTAAGTAGCTTCCTTTCTTTTAAATCTTTAAATCTACATATATAGGAGACATAACCACATTTTAGCCTGTAAGGAGGTTGATTTGGGTCTACAACATCTAAATTTCTATTTTTTTCTGTTTAAATGAAGTCAACCTCCTTTTCTTTTCCCTTTTATCATTTTGACTGGCTCCAGATGATTAAGTGGAAAAATTTCCAATAAAATGTATAAAATTTTCATTCCTTAGTAAAAAAATATAATTTTTCTCAATCCATTGGTGAGCATTCTAAGCCATTTAGTGTTTTCATTATTTAGTATGCATAAATTTTCTCCTTCTTCTTTTAAAAATTCATGCATAAAAGTTTTTGAACTCCAATATTTGAATAAACTATATTCTAAAGGGTTGATGCATTCTTCCTTTGATTGTTCATTTTCTTTTGAATTCTAGTTGATCGAGGATATGACCTAGATATCATTTTGATCTAACCACAAAAAATCCGTTAGGTTCAAACCCATCTTCATCATGGTATCATATTTTCTTTGACTTATCTAGGTTGTTAGGTGTAAAGATATCTTCACCATGGTGTCCTCTATGCTCTCTTATCATTCAAAAAAATGTCATTAGATGTAAACCCATTTTCATGGAATCCTATATGGTCATTGTCCCTAAAAATAGATGTTTTGTTTAATCCCATTTTCATGGCCTTCTATGTGCTTCATCAAAACCCAAAAAATATCTATTAGGAGTAAACCTATCTTCAATATGATGTATTGTATGATCAAAAAAAAAATCCATAAGGTTTAAGCCCATTTTCATGGTATCCTATATGCTTCATCGAGACCCCAAATAGGTGTAAACCCATCTTCATCATGGTTTCCTATATGCTCTAACTTACCCACAACTATAAGGCGTAAGCCCATCTTCATCATTGAGTCATATATACTCCATTATCATTTAAAAAAATAGTCATTATGTGTAAACCAATTTTCATAAATTCTTGTATGTTCAATTATCATTAAAATAGTCGTTAGGTCTAAGTCCATTTTTATGGCAACATATACTCTCATTTGAGACCCTAACAATAATTGTTAGGAGTAAACCCACTTCCATATAGTATCCTTTATTCTCTTACTAAAAAAATGTTGTTAGGTGTAACTCCACTTTTGTGGTATCATATATGCTCCTTGTTTAGGATTGATCTCCCATTCAAGCCTTTACTTTATTCTCAAGATTGGTGTAAGCAACAGCGAGGGACATCCTTTCTTTTAAATTTTTGTTGATCTGGAAGGTTTTTAATTTAACCATCTAAATCTTATTGTTTAGGACATATCTCCCACTCATGTCTAAATCTTAGTCCTCTAAGGTTACGTGTGAGTCCCCACACTTTAGCTTCATTTCCTTATGATTAAGCCTACTAGTATTAGAGCAAGCCACCCATGGCACCATCCTCGTTCAAATCTAAATCTTAGTCCTCTAAGGTTAAGTGTGAGTCCCCACACTTAGGTTTCCTTTTCTTATGACAAAATATGTTAGTGTTGGAGCAAGCCCTCTATGGAACCACCATAGTTTAAATGTTTTTTGCTAAGTGATGGAGGAATCCCCTTGTGGCACCACTCAAGTTACACTCTAAATCATGGTAGTCCACACACTTAAGCTTCATTTCCTTATGATTAAACTATCTACTACTGGAGAATGCCTTTTAGGCACCATCCTAATTAAACTAAAAACCTAAACCTTCCAAGCATAGATGTAAATCTTCTCATAGATTTCCCTTTCTTAGAAGAATTCCTCTAATTTGTTGGGATAGGCAACAAAACCCACATGTTAAGATTTCTTCTTCTAGACGAGAAAGAAGACTTCAGTCATGCCAAATCACATTCAAATCCCTACTTTCATTGAACTCATACTAACATTTAGCTTTGCTAATTATGCTAAATCTTTTAGTCACTATTTTGTAGAGTCGTCATTATCATCAACCTCCAAATCAATCAAATAAAATTCTAAAACTTAAAATCAAAATACAATTTTCTAATTAAAAATAAAATATGAAATCCAAACACAATTAAACTAAAGACTTAAATTAAATCAAATTAAAACTCTTTTTGGATTTTTGTTAATTACCTTGGTCAACACCAACTTATGTGATTTACTTTCCATGTTCATAATACATTTTGGGGGTCCAATTACTGACCACCTTTTTTGTATTGGTCACAAGTATTTTCAAAAGTTACCTTCAAAAAAAAAAAGGGATGAAGTTTCTCTTGTTAGAATTTAAATTAAATAAATATAATAAATAAAAATTCTTCAAAATAAAATAGAAAAAATTAAATGTATAAAAAAATAAAGAATAGAATAGAAAATAATAAATAACAAAATGCCACTAATTTCATTTAAAATCATAAGAAAATCTAAAATGATTTATCATTAACAAATCATGTCATTAAATTTTAATCCATATAGTAAAACATTAAAAAATAATAATAAAATATGTAAAAAAACAAGCTAATCCTTGCCCTTCATATAAATTTATATGCAAAAAACAAGCTAAATAAATATCTCACAAAATACATATTCATTCATCTCAAATTAATTCCAAATGAAGCTCAAATTTAAACCACTCTAACCCTTAAACATTCTTCATTTAAAACAAGCTAATCCTTGCCCTTCATTCTAACATAAATAAAGGCATGACCGTCTTTGATTTCATACCTAAAAATATTAGGGTTAATATGGGCATTTGATGCTAATAAACCCTCCAAATCAAGCAAATCTTCATCCAACAATTAATGATGAAGACAAGGATATTAGTGGGCTGCATTATTTAGCTTTCTGAAACATTATTTTATGCTTACTTTAGCTAAAACTTTGAGCAATGATAATAGGCTATATTTTGCTTTTTTGGCTCCCTCTCATGTAAGAGAGTTGTTGCACTCCCTTTACCTCTATAAAAAACTTTAGCTAGCTCTCCTTCCTACAACATTTTATCGGCCACCACTCTTGCATATAGCATTTGGGGCAAGGAAGAATGTGAGAAAGGGAGATCTTCTTACTAGTTTTTCCATCCACCCAAGAGAGAGAAAAAAAAGAGACCTTCTTCTAGATTCTCTCCACTAAAGCTCTTTAAGTAGATAAGGCTGCTCTTCAAGTAAAAATCACTTACTTGTTTCCTCTTTCATTCGACCAATAGAAATAAAGTAGGTTATTACAAGGTATATTCATTAAGTTTTCTTTAAGTTTGAAAGAGTATATCTAAATGTTGATTTTTTTTTCTTAAATTTGAAAGAGTATATCTAAATGTTCATTAAATTTCTTTCTTAAGTTTGAAAGAGAATATGTGGATGTTCACTGAATTTTATTCAATATCATTAAGAGAGTATATGCAAATGTTTTTAATTTTTCTTCCCTAAGATTGAGAGAGTATATGCAAATAAGTTTCATCAGTTTTCTTCCTTAAGAATGAAAGAGTGTTAAGAAAATGTCCCCATGGAGTTTTGTCTCATGAGATTGAAAGAATAACTTCAAGTATTTTTATTTAGCTTTCTTCCACGAAATTGAAATAAGGAATACTAAAGATTTTTCTTTCTTTTTTTTTTTACTTTATAAAAGTGCAATGAAAAGTGCAAAAATTTTTCTAGTTGAATTCTCCTTCTCTTAATTGAAAGAGATGAAGCATTGGGTGAAGATAAATTTGGGTTATCTAATTCTTGCTAATGTGAATGAGATCCCTATCATTTTTTTTCATTTATATGCCATCCAATTCATAAATATAATATCTAAAATTAAATATGTGGAGTTTCTTGAAATGCATATGAGTTTTGTGGCTTAGTTTTTATTTTTTACAATCCAATTTTTTATATGAAAATTTTGAGAGAAAATGTTGCTTGATTCACAGCTCGTTTCATGCATATGCAATCTAATTTTTATATACACAAATATGAGAGAAACTGCAAGTTGATTCATGGGTTATTGCATGTTTATTGAAATCCAAGTCATGTATGAAATTTGAGATGGTGCAAGTGAGATTTCAAAATTCATGTTATACATTTGTGGCTTGGCCCTTATCTAGTGGAGAATTTTTTGAGTAATCATTTCAAAATTTAGAGAAGTAGTAGCATAATGTATTATAATGGCTTTCATATGAAATGAGTATGACTAGCTAGTAAAAGTTTTAATTGTATAAGATGATTGTGCTTCAAACAAATCATATATGTGTATTCATTCTTCAACAATTGAAAACTTTTGGCTAAAATTGAAGAGCTATAAATGCATATTTATTTTACAACATTGTATACAAATTTCACTCTAATGATTTATGGGCATGTATATTCCTTTTCTTACCACATTAAATTGTAAAAGTGGTGAATTGCAAAGTGTAGAAATGCTCTTGTGTAAGTTACATTGTGTTGAAATATTTCTTGTATGTAAGATCGATTTTGCTAAAATTTCTCTCTTAGTTATTTCTATTCATATTCTTATTTCATTTTATTACATTATTTAGTAAGTTGAGGGCAAGGATATTGGAAGGATGTTATCTCTTGGAGGGAAGAGGTAATTTTTACATTCATATAAGTGAGGTTATATGTTGGGTTTCATATGTAAATAACGTAAGAAAAAAAGCTTGAGTTGATACATTGCATTTATACAAATATTATTGGTTATTTGGAAGAGAGATGGCAATTGGTTGAGGGATATAGCTTGAAAGGAGATGAATTTGCATTAGTATTTCTCTCTTCTCTTACCCCTTTCTTTCTTCTTCTCTCTTATGATATTATTAATGACACTTAGCTTGTATAAACTTTCTTTAGCAATTCTTCATATGTAATATCGCTCTTTATGTTATCATCATGTATATTACATGTTAACTTTAACATTTGAATATATTGAATCTTCTTACATGTCATTTCACATCATTTATGAAATGAACTTCTAACCACTATTTCCTTTATTTGCTTATTTATGTTATGAGGAATGGTTGGGATATTGAGATAATAATGTTTAAGGAGTTATATATCTCTCTCATCCAAATGAGAGTATCAATGACTATAAACCATCAGACTTTCTTCGTTGATGTAATCATCTAAAACTTATGGCCTCTAGGTCTTTATAGCCTTGCAAATGTATAGATTTCCCCCAAAATCTTAGGTCCTCGTAGAAACCTTGCATTTATTATTTAAAACACAAAACTCAGCCAGTAAATAGGATTTTTTTTCATTATTGCCAAAGTTAAGAGCGTGTAGCATTAATTAATTACCTAAAAATAATTTTATTTTCTAAACAATTTTTTAGGAAAAAATCCTTTCATATTTGGGAGTTTTCCTATTTTCTTTCCTTATGATTAGGGGCATATTATGGGATAAATTTAAAACTTAATAAATTCAAGATGGAGATTATGGTATATAATCTGGAAACCCGATAACACAAGGTTATTGGCTTGAAGGAGGATACCACTTACTCTGATTAATCTTTAATTTATTTCATATAAGCCAAAGCCTTATATTGTATACTTAATTCTTTTTAGAGGGCATACATTTATTTGATTTATAAGGCTTAGGATGTGAGGTTGAATACTTCAAAGCAATGTAGTGTTTTTCAACTAACACATTTTTTATAATAACCAGTTCCTAACTTACTTACTAAATGGTTAATAAAACTTCAAGGACTCTATGTAGTACTTCTATCATTTACGTGTGAATATTGAAATATAATTATGAGCCTTAGGACATAGTAGTTAATGGTTTTTGCACTTTATAGTCATTAACTAACATGATTCTTCAAAATCTCCAATGGCCTCTAACCAATATATAATTTCAAATTTAAATGACTTAAACCTCAAACCTTTTAGGACTCATCAAAGACATGCAGATGTCGCACACACTATAAAACTTGTTTGTTATGACAACTAACTCTTGTTTCAGGCTATGCAGGTAGTGTGCTTTAGTTTGATGTAGATAAATTTTTCCTGGAGGGTATCCTTGGTTTGTTTTTTTTACTTTCTACACTCTGAATATTATACCATGTATGATTATTTTCCACTTGGTGCTCTTTAAATTTATTAAACTGTATACATATGTATTTGCACTTATATATGCATTGTCTTTATGTTTATGGAATCTTTTCTTTATTACAAAAGAAGAGTAAAGTAGAATTTTCTTAGGTATTCTTTATTTATGAGTTCCATTAAGAAAGAATCAGTCGTCGTGATCAGTTTAGGTATTCTTTATTTTATGAAATCGGCCAGGATGATATACACATCGTCCAGGACGATCTAACTCAATTATGCCTAAATTAATCTGGTATCTTTGGAAAGCATTAAAGGCTGATCACATCATCCGAGACGATCGCAGGATCGACCGGGACGATGTCGTGGACGATTGACATCGGCCAGCTTTGATTCAGGGCAATAATTAGGACGATTGTACTAGGTTTTAAACTAATCGTCTGGGACGATATTGCATCGGCTAGGATGATGTAACCAATTTTTTTATAATCGTCCAAGGCTGATTGAGCTTAATTTGTACTGATCGACCATGATGATATTCCTATCGGCCTGGACGATAAAGTCAACAAGTTGCATTAATGAGCTCATTTTGAGATCTTCTATTTAAGCTTTGACAAGGCACTTTGTATGTGTCTTTGGCAGCCATTGTAGCTTCGTTCTTTTGGGGGAAACTTGAAGAGAGAGCTTGAAAGGGAGAGAGAAAAGGGTGCAATTTGAGAGAGGGAGAAGATCCGTAGATGGGGGACTCAAGGGAGTGTGGTGAGAGATTCCACACGGTTACTCCGGGGAGCTTGCACCTAAGTACCGTCAGATTCAAGGCTTGTCTTGAGGGAAGTTCATGGAAGAAGAAGATCTCTTTGGTATCAAAGGACTCGGCTACTCCGCCTTACCGGGGAAGGTGGAAGTGATTTTGTAAGGGCTTCTCCACCTAGCTATGAACCCTAAAGGAGAGACACTTAGTTTAGTGCAATACTCAGAGGGTGCCTCCGAGGTTTGACCGAACCACTATAAATCTGGTGTGTTCATTCCTTTATTATTTATGTATTTAAATTTCCTCATTGTGTTTTCTTTGTGGTGAATTTTGATTTATTTTGAGTTTTGTTTTAAAGATTTTTAAATACCAATTCACATCTCTCTTAATTAGCCTTGGGCCAGTTCATAAGGGGCCTAACATCCCTAACGAACTTTCATCAAGCTTGTCAATTTCTATTTTAGATTTGAACATATAGTTCAAGAGTATCTCATATTGGACTCTGTATACATCTTTGATATGGTTTACCAAGAGTTGTTAGTCTGAGTAAACTTACACATGAGTAGCACCTAGTTCAAAGACAAATCATAGGCCTTCAAGTAATCCTTCATACTCAGCTTAATTGTCAATGGTTTTAAATTAAAAATATATGACTTGATGGTGTTGACTCATATAAGGCTTCTAAGAAATAATGTCAACACCGACACCTTGCTCACATGAGGCACCATCTATGTACAACATCTAGAAAGGTCATGTTTCTATTTATGAGTTCATGCCTTGGTTGATAAAGTCTATAATAAAGTCGGCAAGTACCTAATCTAAATAGATATCCTTGAAATGTAGGTGACAAATAAGTCATTTAGTTCTATAGACCATTTAAATAACCAACCCTAGTGGTCTAACATAATGAGAATGGTATTGAGAGGATAATCAATTACTAATTGAATTGAATGGGCTTAGAAGTAAGGTCTTAATATGATGCCCCAATCTAATTTGTAAGAATTATTTATTTATATTTTAATAAACTACAATCATAATTATCTAATATCATCTATCAATAATAAATGACAAAATAGATTCTATAATTTAAAACATTAATATACACATCTATATTAATTCTTAAAAATCATATATAATACTCACGATATATACAATCATACCATAACTATTTTGTCTTGAGTACAAAAGAATAAATAAAATAAGAAAAAACTTGAACCCGAAGAAATCGTGAAAAGCCTCACACTCCTGCTCCCCTGCCCTGACCTGAAATTATTTAACCACATATAATGAGCTAATAAGCCCAGCAAGTCACTAAAACCTATTATTGAATTCAAAGCATGGTAAAAGAGGAATATGCATTTTAAAGATCAAATTATAGTAGTAGTAGTCATATGATCATGGAATAATTGGAAGAATAATAGAACTCAAATGCAGTATCATTTGAATCTGTAAGAAATAAAACACTATGATACAATAACTGGTAAAGCAATAACTTAGTACGAGTGTTAAATCTATAAATCAGTCATGCATTTGTAATCAGATAAAACATAAAATAAATAAAATCAATAAAGACTCAAAATTAAATAAATGAAGTAAAATCATATAAAAATATACACATGTTATCTAAACCTATTATATCACATGCTCAATATATCGCATGCTTAGTATTAAGTACATTGAATCAATATTATCAAATAGAATCGATATCAAGATCGATAATAATAACAATTTAGTGGCAGAAGCAGTAGAATAATGCAATAACAGTAAATTCATACAATACTAATAAATTTATACAATAATAAGAATAATACCTCAAAGTATGCATTTCAGTAGTCACACTAAACAAGTAAAAAGTCCTGACTATCACGGTGTTTTAAGTGTTAGTAAATCATTAGCTAAGTAAATAGAGTTGTTCCTCTTTGCCCGTTGGCACAGTAATAATCTCCTTATAATTTACAACAAGTGTATCACATCAATTAGTGCACCTACAGTAATAAAATCTTTATTTTATGTTTCCTCTTGGATTCCCTTAAAGCATTTTTTCTATTAGACAAAGTTAAGGGTAAAGGATTTGAAAAGATTTTATTACTTTTAATGACTTAGGTTATTTATAATAATATATATTATACTATTTAAAATAATAATGTAGTTTAATAAATTTTTATTTTAAATTTTATATAAATCATTTTAGACATTAAAAATTACAAAAAAAATATCTATAAACTAAATCCTTTCATTTAAAATATATCAATGAAATTGGTTTGCAAAATAGACACCTAACGATCCTGAAATCCTTAGTTGTACCAACATGTATCAGTTTCTTAAAGATGTTCACTGATGTCCAAAAATTATGAAAATTTCATGCAAGTAAAATATTATAATCAAAATACTATAGTGAAGATGGTTTGCAATTTGAAGTTATAATAACTCCAGAAAAAATTTGGCAAAGTTAAAATGCGGACTATTACACTTAATCTCCCAAATGAGTTAGCGAGTGCCCATGCGAGCTTTTTCATGATGGTGTATCTTTGATTTACACAGTAAAGCATATGGCTCACATAACAAATAGGCCATTACTTCATCCCTTCTTCTCTGATTAACATGGAACATATGACTTATTCACCAACTTCAAGGTATAATAATAAGATTTCACCTATCTGAGGGCTTTGAAGAAGTTGAGATGAAGTGATGAGAATTTTCAGCTATTGTAGGCAAGCCTTGTAGTCTTCTCCCTAATAAAATTTCTCTACATTTCAAAGAATTTTAAAAAAGTGGTTCAACTCTCTCCTGGCCTAGATAAAAAATAGTTGATTCTAATAATATACCTGAAGATTCGTTGGACTTCTATAGTGTTTTTGGGAGTCTTCATATCAAGTATAGCTTGTACTTTATCAAGATTGATTTTGACTGTATCATGTGTAAGAAGAAACCTGTAAGAAGAAACCCCAAAAAATTTCCTATGCCTACTCTGTAGGTGCACTTTAGATGATTCAGCCACATGTTGTACTTCTTGAGAGTAAGGAATGTTTCATGTAGATCCTTGATAAGATGGTTGGGATATTGGCTCTTGACTAGGAGGTCCTCCACATAAAATTCAATGTATATTTCCTTCTATTCTATGCATTATAGATTTTACTAAGCTACTTAAAAGAGCAAGATTAATTGAGAATAATTTGATGTCGACTTAACACCATTGGGATGTAAGTAGGAAGAGGTTAGGAGGGAGCAACCTAAGAGTAGAGCTTGTGGGAAGACGAGCTAGTTGGGGCATGTGACTTTAGGAGGAGAGGCATTATAGGTCTTGGGAGTAGTTCATATATATCTATGAGTAATGCCCCAATATGTGATTCATGATTAAGGAGGCATCATGGAGACTATTTTATATTGATTGGATAGTATTATATGTATGCTTTTTATAGCTATAGGATAGCTCAATATTCTCAATGATCATTGAATGGTAGATATAATATTAGAAGAGATCAGAGGTAATAAAGGGTAGCCCCATCAAGAACTATAAGTGAGAAATCTTTTAAGGTAGTGGAAGATTTACTAGGAGGGTGTCTGAAGGAGCCTAGATAGAAAATGGTGTTGTTGTCAATGTTACTCCAGCATAGCCCAAAATCTATAGCTTGACCCCAATATGAGTCCAAGGATGTACCATATATTATGATAGATATGGCTTTTATTTCTATTTTTGTGTTATCTTTGATAGAATTTTATGTTATTTTGGGTATAGATTGGTTGGGTAAGTATATAGCTCATATTGATTGTGCTCAAAATAGGGTGGCACTGTACGCATGTGGGGAGATGATTTATTTATAGAGTACCATAGGTGTGTTATCCCCTTTGATATCTTCTCTATAAGTAGATAAGCTTTGGAAGTAATAGAGTTTTATATTTCTTACCTTTGGCAGAGATGAGAACAAATCTTTTGGTGTAGTTGGTGGTGTCCCTATGGTACAAGAGTCGTCTGTTGTGTTCCCAAAAGAGTTGGTGAGTTATCATGTTGAAGAGTGGTGGGGTTCTATATTGGGTAGTGTTGGGTACCTCTCGTATTGTAATATCTCTATATAGAATGACACCTAAAGAATTGCAAAAGTTAAAGGCAAGTAGTTGTTAGATCTAGGATTTATTATGCCTACTATATCTATGGGGTACACTCATTTTTTTTTTAAAGGAAGAAGGATGGCATAATGCAGATGTATATTAATAATAGAAAATCAAATGAAGTGACCAACAAGAACAAGTTATCTATTGTATAGTATTATTAATTTATTTAATTAGTTAGAGGGTGCATCTGTATTTTCAAAGATAGTCTTGAGATCTAGTTATCACTTGTTGAGGTGAAAGTGAAAGATGTGGCATAAATAGCCTTTAGAACTTGTTATGACCATTATGAATTTTTAGTTATTCTTTTGGTGTGACAACTGCATTGATTTTATTTATAGATTGATGAATTAAGTGTTTAAGGAAAATTTTGATCAATTTATTATTATCTTTATTAATGATATCTTGGTCTATTCAAGGACTGAGAATGATCACATCTCAATTGAGGTTGGAATTAGAGACTTTAAGATAGCATTAGCTATATGCTAAGTTTCTAAGAGTGAATTTTGGTTGAGATTTACATCATTTTGGGCCACATGGTGAGTGGTGATGGGATATCTATAGATCCCTAGAAGGTGCAAGTAGTAGCTGATTCACCGAGACCAACTTTATTATCAGAGGTTTTTATCTTAAATGACATGATGGGCTATTATAGGAATTATTTTAGAGGCTTTTCATGGATTATGATTCCTTTAATAATATTGACTCAAAAGGAAGTGCTATTTGATTAGGCACTTGTGTGTGAGGCCAGCTTTAAAAAGTTGAATGATTGTTTGGTATCAACACCAGTTCTAAATATTCAATCTGGTGTTGATGGTTTTTAGGTGTTTAGTGATTCTTCTCTAAGGGGTTGGGGTGTGTATTATATCATCATGAAAAGTTTATAGGGTATGCTTCTAGGCATTTGAAGCTACATGAGAAGGTGGTAGGAGTTTATGAAGGATTTTGACCTCAACATTATTTATCAAACTTGTAAGGCCAATATACTAGTTGATGCATTGAGTAGGAAGTTCTCTGGTATGGTAGCTTGCATTATTACATTTAAAATGTCTTTAATTCAGGAGATAAAAAAGTTAGAGCTGAAAGTTGTATGCCTCTCTAATATAGGTGCGGGCTTTACAAGAAAAATATGGATTTTAATGGATTTCTAACGGAATAATGTTCATTGAAAATAGCAAGGGATTTATGGAGAAAGTTTTCATAGGAAAAATTGGATGACTTTTTTGACGGATTTACGATGAAAAATATGCCACAAATTTACGTCAAAAATTATTGCCGCAAATTTGTCACAAGATGACCTTATAAAACTAATTCGTTCTACATCAGCTTCATTTTTATTGGTTTGGTTATCTCTATTTTTCAACTTCAATCACCACCATTTTGTTCTTCTTCGACTTCAATGCCTATTCCCCTCCTATTTGTTGCTCTTCGACTTCACCTCTTTCAATTCATGGCCCAAACTCTTCACCTTAGCTTTTGTCGATTTGTCGCCTTTACCTCTCGCGGTTTGATCGCTCATCTTTGACTTTGCCCGACTTATTTGTTGCTCTTTGACTTTGCCTGCTTCATGACGTCTCTTGCTCTTCATTAATCTTCGACTTCACCTAATTAGATGAGGTTCCGTTGCTCTTCAATCTATTAAATTTTTTGGAGTGCTAAAAATTTTAATCATTTATTTGATTTTTATTTTTCCTAAATTGAATATAATTTGGAATGATTTTATTGTTGAAGCATGGTGATTCATATTATGTACCCAAAGTTCAATCTATTTTACTTATTATTCTTCTTAAGTTTTTCCCTATTGTTGTTTATGGTGCACGGAGTCTTTTCATGCAAGCCCTTCATAGAAGTTGATTTATGCCCTAACTTGCATTGTCTGGAATATAGATCTTAATATCAATGGAAAAATGTTATTTTATTTAGATCTATGTTCAAAGAACATTTGTTATATAGTAAGTTGTTCTCAATGTTAGCCTGACACGTATAAGAGTTAGTTTAGTCCCACATGGGATAGTGATATAATATGACTGTATAGAAATAACAATTGGTTGCATAACTGATGTGCTTCTGCTTGTGGATTGTAATGAGTTTGATCGCTAGCATATAGACTTAGCAATAGTATCTCTTTAATCGACAATCCCAAAAATGTGGCATCATTGACGATGGTTTTTCTAAGATCGAGAATGCTTTTAGGCTCTGAGATATAGGTTATCTTATTAGGAATTTTTCCCTTACCTTTGTATGTGCCCTTACCCTTAATGAGGAAGGGAGGGGATTGCTTTATGTTAATTCTTAGTTGGCTATTTAGATAAAATTATATTAGTATTATATAAGTAAATATTTTATGCAAATCTTGTTTCTATTAAACCATCCTAACTGCCCAATACAATGTCTAGTGCTACATGTGTTACATTCTAAAAAAGGGAGATTATTAGATAACAGCAGCTTTTGTGATAAATAAAAAAATTAGATATTCAATAACATTAAATTAATATAAATCTCAACATCTGGTTGTAGGAATTTATAGCACAACTGTGTTATAGATATTCAAAATTATATATGTTGGATGTATAATTAACTATTTTTTGGACGTAAGATGTTATCAGATGATTTCATGAATCGATTGATTTTCTTCATCCAGATAGGCTGTCAATTACCTTTTTTTAAATTAGAGGGGAGATTTCATTACCCATGTTTCAAACAAAAAAATAAAGTTTACCCCACACCAAACAAGGTTATTGTTAATCAATATCATAGAGGATTCCTGGCAGAATATTAGTATTGGACTATACATGATGAATATGAGCTATATTTTAACTCTTAATGAAGCCTGTCTACAAGTTCCAAGACAATATTAGAACATTCAAGGACTTGATTTATGATGCAAATGGGCCCCTATTTTAATAGTATATAGAAGAATCTCTGAATAAGGAGGTGAATAACTTATATGATTTGTTACACCCTACGCAATAACCAATTTGGAATGGGTGTACTGCTCACTTAGAATTAATTGTTGTTGTGAAGATGTTGAGTATAAAGACATAATACAATATACCTTAAGAATGCTTTAATTAATTCATTGGCTTAATTACAAAGACTTAAACTGGCAAATAATATAGCTACATTAGATTTATATCAAACTAAAAAATTAGTTTCCATGCTTAGTTTGACTATTATTAAAATAAATTATTGTGTTAATAAGGATTCATTCTCCACTTCATATTATTCACTGACTTGATTCACCACTTCCTACGAGATGAAGTAAATCTTCAAATATTTTGCTCCCATGTTAACCGCAAATCTCAATGCTATTATTAGGGCTTCATACTTCACATGTTTGTTAGTTACTTAGAATGCAATCTCCAAGGCATGTTTGAGCATTACTTCTATTGGGCTTTTGAAGATTATGCTGGTGTTGACTCCATATGGCTCTTTGGATGCCCCCTCCATGTATAGCATCCACAATTAATCACCTTCATTTATTCTTTCCTTCTCATATTTGAGAAAAGTCAAGTCTGTGAGGTAGTCAACATAATTATTGGTATAATAGCATTACTTTGTAACAAAAGAATATCCCCTTAGTGATTTCCTTCACATAATTATTGGGTTGCATTCTAAACTATTGATAATTAGAGAAAGGGTCAAGGAAGCTCATGACTTGGAATCTGACTTTTGAGTCGACTAAGAAATCAAACCTTGGAAGTGGAATATATGCACATCCTCCCTTTTCCATTGCCTTTTGTACGATCACCATGTTAGATATCTAATTAAGCTATTGTACTTCTTTTATGAATTCAACATCAAGAGGTTTCAAGATTACTTCCTTTATATATTCAACTTGGATGGTAATTGATTGGCCCTCACCTCTCTTTTCACTTTTAAACTAGGAAAAGCAACTCTACTAATTATGCCTAACATCTCAACAGTAATCCATAGAAACACACCACCTTCAACACTAAGGGCATTGAATGATTTCATTGCCATGTTTGGGGCCGAAATATCTTACTGTTTTGAGGGTTCACTTAGGGAGCCCTCCATAACCTATACCTTCTCTATCACTTCAATGTTATCCCGTCTAGCTCCTCTCTTCACTTTTCTACATTTAGGATCATTTCATACGAGCTCATCACCTTTACCGCCTCTTTCAAAGTATAGGCCCTTGATTGATTGTATTAGGTCACCCCTTACATTGACTTCTTAGCCTCCCATCAAGAACTTACCACAGCGTTGGAAGTCTTCAATAGTAGTCACCTAAAAAATTCAATCTAGATGATAGCTACATCCACCATAATGAAGTTGGCCATCATCATGTATTAGTAGTGATCATCTCTTCAATCTCCGCGCCGTGCGCTATGCGCCATGGCTCCAAATGGACCTTTGCGCTATGTGTTGAATGATGCAAGACTAAAGAATTTGTCTTGATCGCATTGATGGACAGCATTATGGACGTAAATAAGCATTACAATTATGTACAAAAGTAATGAAAAAAAATTGAGACAAATAGGCTTTATATAATGCACAACAGCGCACCTTGCGTGATACCTCATACTACAGAAATTTGCCTTTTGTTTCTTAGTCACTCATCAACCTATCAAAAATTACTTGAACTGCTTCGTACAGCATTTGTGTTTTTGCTTTCACTTCATACACAACCATTACCATTATTTTCAGAAAAATGAATAAACCGTTATAAAAAATGCATTGCTCGTGATTTTAATCACTGGGAATAGAAATACTTGATATTATTGCGCATTCTACCACAAGTTTCTAACTAATTGAATTTGTCATATTAGATATTTAAAATAAAAGAAGAAAGCATACCCAAATGAGGCCCATCCTTTTGCAACTGTGCTGAAGACCGAAGCTGTCTTCTCACGCCTGCATCGCCTCGATCAAACCTTCCCTCGCGTCATTAAAATGAGAGCGAAGCTCTCATTCACAGGCTCTGACTCACTTCTCCGCAGCTTCCACACCAACCTCTGCCCCATTCGCAAACTCCGCCTCCTCTCTTCGTCACTTCCTCCACACACAACCGAAGCCACCACCATCTCCAATAAAATCCTCAAGCCAAAGCCGCAAATCATCTTCCTCTATCTGGCCGAAACCCCTCCACCTATTGAAACCGGCCCGAGACCGATGCCTCTTCGCCTCTAGCTTCTCCAATCCTTCTAAAACCTGAAGCCGACGCTCCTCTTAGCTCTCCCTCCTCCACTCAACCCACGATCAAACTCAAACCAACCTCCTGTAAGCTGCTTCCCTCTGTCCTCATACCCAAAGTCGACGCCCTATCCTCTCTTAGATGCTAGCTTCCACTCTCGATTCAACCATCCAACACCTCCGACCTCCAGCCACATCCAGCCGAATACCCCATCTGACTCCTTCACGAGAGAGAGAGAGAGAGAGAGAGAGAGAGAGAGAGAGAGAGAGGAAGCTCCCTACATACCGAGTTGAAGCCTCACCTGACCTCCACTCGGACGCCAGAGACCTCCGATTCATCTCCTCTACACGAGAAATTATTCTGTGTGGAATCCGATCACAACGATGTGTTCGGTCTGTAACAGTAGCCAATAAAAACATAACGTGTGGCGTGGTTACGTGGAAAGTTAAGGCCCGACTCGTTTGTATTTTCGAGAGTAAATAATTCGAGGCCCGCCCAGTATATACAATGAAAAAGGCGGAAAATTTTAACATTTTCCAAATTCGACATTTCGGCCATTCGCTCCATTTCTCCCGAGCTTCCAGCAAAAAACTCTAGCTGAATTCCTCCGGCAATCTCTTCTTCTCATCATGGACGTGGAAAAGGATTCACCTGCAAAGAGAAAGGTGCGAAAAATCTTACATTGACATAAAATGAACTACGGATATCTTTG
>NW_021319154.1:1935637-1936090 GCF_001605985.2 Dendrobium catenatum | reverse complement strand
ATTTTAATTAAAACTAATTAAAATTACTTAATTAACGTTAATTTTTATTAAAATTAATTGACATTAATTTTAATCAAAAATCATGTTAACCTTCTCCCTTTCTTCTCTATAGTTCGGCGGGTTTACTGGTATGGCCGAAGAAGAGCACGTGAAAGGGAATTTACCTTCACAACGAGCGGCTCTCTTATTCTAGCTTCCGATCCAACAGACAGGGAATGTGGGAAGAGCGAAGTCGAGCGAGCACAAAGAGTCGGAAGCTTGGCCGTGGATTAGAGAGGAAGATCGGGCTATGGAGGAGATGGCTTCGGGTAAGTGGATCTCTCTTTTTCTCACTCTCTCTCTCTCTCGAGCGACTGGAGGTCGGGAGATCGTCGAGGTCTCGAAATATGGGGGAGGTGGCGACGGGATCGGAGTGGAAAGGAGGCGTCGGGCTTCAGGTAAGGTGGCGCCTTC
>NW_021319154.1:1924544-1930395 GCF_001605985.2 Dendrobium catenatum | reverse complement strand
AAACGAATCTCGTCCATTCTTCTTCTTCACTGGGACGTATGTTGCAATCATATCAGTCGTTTATTTCCTTCATCGAGTGAAGCCTTGCATTATTAATTCTTTGTTTTCAAGCAATCACCTGTTCTTTCAAATCTCCAATCTCATTCTCCTTTGGAGCTTTTGAGGGTTTTTTTGCTTACTTTTTCGGGGGGTTTGATTGTTAATCGTGTAAACTGCTACTTCAGGGGATTAAGCCAGGCAATCTCAGCAATATGTCCAGGCAAGCATCCTGAATTCACAGAGAATTCTTTATTCTTCTATTTGTCTTCGGGTAGGAGAGAACTACTGAAGGTTGACGAGGGTTCTTCCTCAGTCCCCTAAGTTTGACTTCTTTTAGTTCTCCATTAGTGGCTGCCTTCCACCATCTTCAAGCTCTATCTTTGGTGCAGAGGCTCGGCTTCTACGGGGTGTTCATCATAACATCAGCTTCGATGTCTCTCAGCTCACCATCTTCGATTCATTTCCATGCTGTGATGGCGCGACAATCTCTTTCCGGAAGAATTTTCGCTTGATGAATCCGATACCTTTATATGCATCTGTATCCTTCATGCCTAACGGAGCGGACTCCTCCCATTACCAGAGGCCCAAACTTGTACCGAAGTTGTCGTTTGGTGGTAGGAATATTGACTTTGTTTTCCGTCAGCATTTCTGAATATTTCTGGTATTGAACCTGGTAGCCCTCGTTAGGAAATGATCTTCGGAGTCGAGGATCATGCAATCCCAGTCATGATCTCCCTCTCAACGAACTCCCGTGAATATAACACATTCTTTGCAACAGTCCCATTTTATGGGGAGGCAGATAGAGGGAGCGAATGTTCTTCAAACTTAATTTTGAACCTCACACGAAATGATTTCTTGAAGTATTGCAAGGAACACGCGTGACTACAGTAAACTATCTGAATTGATTAGGCTGTCTATTCTCTAGAGGAACACATTCTGCACCGGTTCCATTAAATAGAGCTTGTCATAATTCATCATTTGAAAATTTCTACATGCCTACTCCATTCATCTCTTGGACTGAATATTCTTCGAGATTTACAGGAGTATCATCATCTTCATCTGTCGTCACTTCCCAGATGAGGTACAAAATTTCTCTCTTTGAGAATGTCGGCGCTTTGGGAAAGATCGGCACTTGCCTTCTTTTTGCCCACCTGCTTCTTCTCACCTTCTCTTCAGGCTCGCTTGCACAAGCCTTATGAGTTTGATGCTCTAGCACTTCAGAGAGCTCGAAGACTTTACTTCTTTGGCATTGACGAATACCGTGCATGTCTTCATAGAAACTATTGCTTCATGAACTGTGAAGGCTGCAATTGTCACCAGAGATCCTGAATTTTCCTCTCCATCTTGAGATATTTCATAACATGGTGTATGTTGACGGGACAATTGCCTATTCATGCAACTAGGACGACCTAGTAGCGCCTTGAATGACAGTATCCGCGTCAGATCATTGGAATTTAGCTTCTGTATTAGCTCTTCCCAAATACCAAGAGGGAGCATGAATGATCCAAGGTCTTCTTCCCTTTTCTCGTTGAAACATGCACATCAATATCTGGCCCGAGGTGTTCCACATCAAGGCAGAGAGATCTCCACTGCTTTCAGCTTGATCAGATTATGGAGGATCCGGATCGATTCAGATTCGACTGATGATCAACTTATCGCTCTCTGCTAGTAACATACAAGGCGATTATGGTCTGCCCGTTCTCTGAGCATTCATGTCCTCGGAGAAAGTAATGATGGGCTCATTCAGAGCTTGCAGAACCTGTCAGTCATAAACTTACGTCAGCAAAATACCCTCTTTTATCTTTTCGGATCTTTGAGAGCGCCGAATCAGCTGTCTCCCGAAGAGTCTTTAGACATTACCAGGCATCGTATATGCCTGAGTTGTGCTGGAATTTGTTCTCAAATGGATAAGACATTATAATCTATCCCCTTGGATGAGTGTTTCTTTTTTCTTAGGATCTCAGGGATACATATCCTCGTTGATAACTATCTCTTTATCTTTATCTTTATTGAGACCCCTTCTTCAGTGGAGGCAGTAGCCCTTGCCGCTTCTTAACTGCACTTGGAGCAATCTCCTCCGTTCAGAGTCAATTTAACGTGCATTTTCTTCAGACAGCCCATCGTTTGCGTCTAGGGACTCATCTGTGATATCAGAATCACCCACTCAGTTACATGTCCCATCCGAGACGCTGATGCTAGGGTCGATTCGTCTCCCTCTGAAAAAATACAAATCCTCCTCCGAAACTGAATCCATTGGGACAAAACCATCATACCAGGATTCAGAGGGTACTGTCTGTGTATTCTTCTTTATCGAGGGTTACTCGGCGCCACTGAGCATGACCCGACATACTTTCTTGGAAGAGAATCTTTTAATCTCCTTTCTTCAGCCTCATCGATTTTTAAGCTTTGTCATGAAATAGCAATCTATAGATCGTCTCAACAGCCTGATAATATCATCCAACTGTTGATAAACTCCGGAGTTGCGGTCCATCTTTTTTTGGGTTTCTTCTTGGATGAGTTCATTTTTCAGCCTTTTGAAGAAACCAGCTTGGTTTTGGAAAAATTTTTAGAAAGTAGAAGGTCGTCCACTGGCAGTGCCTTCAATCTATCATTGCTCAATAGCGAGACTTACCACTTTACACCTTGAAATTCCTTCGAGTGCTTCAACATTTTTACAGTTTTCTTGGAACCGCAGTCTCCCACCGTCTTCTTGAATTGGACTTCTTTTCTTTTCTTCTACTTCAACCAGGGGTACGGAAGAGGATGTAACCACCCGAGTGATTCCTTCTAGGTTGAGACAACACATTGTCGGACAATGTTAGTTCCCCTTTTGATATTTTCTTTTCAGCCAATCCTTGAAGATGTTAGAATCTCAATAGATGTCGTACCCGATGATATGGACAATATGGGTCACCATGTGCTTCGACTCTTCGAGTCTTTTGGCATTCAGCCAGTTCCTAACCCCCGATTTCAAACACTGTCAAAATAAGTTTGGCGACACCTTCTCCCTCTTGAATGAATATTCCTTATTCATTTTATCTTTGAGGGATTGGAACAGTTCTGTACCAGTTCTATGCTGTCTTTGGCCTCCAGCCTTGAATAAGCTCCGTGCTTATCAATTCCCCCCCTTTTAATTATTACTTCGGTTGGGATTGGGGTGTAGACTTGCTTAGCTTTTCATTGATATTGCATCGGCTGTTTTCCCTTGTTCTACGTTGTAAATCCACTTGGGGTTTTTTTCCCTTTTCTATTTTCAAAAGGCTTTTTTCTAGAGAGAACGTTAGAGTCGGCCTCACCCCCTTCTAGCACCCTGGGGCCTTCGGCCTTTCTTGGGCTTATCAGCAGTGATTTTTGGATATGGACAATTCAGTTTCTCAATTTGGCCCTCTATCGCAGCAAGTCTTTGAAGTATTGATTGTAGCCATACACAGGAAGGGTTTGCTCTTGCATCAATTGTTGCCCATAACAACTGTTACGGCATGTTCCTCCTCTAACTGCACCCTGCTCACATTTTCATGCTCAAATTTCGCCAGCGCTGTGATTGGTATTTAGATCACTGATTCTTTCTTTTTCTCTTATCCTAGAGCGAGCGTCAGCGATTGTGATCTTCTCAGTTGCACTAGCGATCTTTTCATGAACATATTTCTAATTCTGCGAATCTTCACAGAATTCATTTCGGCATCTGCATTACATTCGAAAGCAAGTTCTGTTAACTACTAACGAACTGTTCGGAAGAGTAGGGTCGTTCATTCCCCTGTATTCCCACAGGTGGCTTTTAATGTGTCATGGTGCTGTCTAGGGTTGTTTTACATTGAAAGTGATTGAACTTTGGGAGCCAATATCCTTTCGGGATGGTACATTGTCGTATTCAGCAGGATTACGGACGACCCTTTGCCACCACTTTTCGGCTTGGTCAACAAGCGTATAAATAGCCCTGATCCTTTTCCGGTAAAATTCTTCCAACTTGCACCGGTCACAGGTTCAAGAAGTACTGCAACATTTTGGTGGAGTGGGCTGATACGGATGACATTATGAGCCCTCCGAGGACCACCTTCGGGAATACCTCATCTCCCCGCAGACATTGAGGCATTTTGAAAATTTGGAGGATCCGGGGAGGATTGGGCATGGCGCCAACAGCAATAGTTCTCTGCTCATCTGCATCATTGCCCCCATGAGCCATCATCTCGGTCATTTTTCCATCAACTGAGAGATTTCTCATCGTTGGACTCTCACTTTGTCGCCTCATATGTCTTTGCATGTCTTGCAAGCGTGAACATTCTCGCAGCAAAGGATTTTCCTCGGCTTCTTCTCTTTCTCTTCTGCTTGAGAATTGACCACCTCTGCCAGTGTGACCCAGGCTTCACGACGACGTGAATAACTCGCCTTAATCGGCGGTTGTGATCGTTTCATCTTTCACCCCTATCATAATAGCGTTTCGTCGAATTAACATTGGTGTTGCTCACCATATAGGACAACTCCATATTCCAGGGTGTCATTTATTTCTTTGATTTCTTCTTCTAGATTTCTCTAAAAATTCATCAATATTTTCTTCTAAATTTCTTCAATGTTTAATCCCCTTCGAGTATCTTGTATATTTTCATCCTCTTCAAGAAATTCCTCATTCTTTCATATTAATTTTTTTTGCGGATTCACTCTTATTTTCTTCCAGTAGTCGGATCTCCGAGCGACGACGCCATTGAGATTCTTCCAATTCTTGATTTAGGCACAAGGACTTCTCTCGATCAGTGGCTGCGACGAAGTAGTTTTCTTCTTATGAGAGGGGATGGAGGCGACGGGATCCCCTGGAGGTTTCTCCAAAGTGTTCTACCGTCTGGAGGAATGTCATTATGGTTCCTTTTTTTGAGGCCCATTTCAGACGTTGTTCATAGATAGGCGGATCTACTGGAAGCTCTCACCGGATGTCAACGCCCAGATCAGTCCTCTTCCTCTTCTTCTTTTTCATTTCATTCGAGGCTTTGTCCTCCAGAAACTGTTTCTTTCCAGCCAGGACCTTTCAGCGGCGATCCGCTGAATCTGTAATTCAGGTGTCACCGCCCCCGATGTTCCACCGCGTAAATATACTGTCTTTCTCTTCTTTCTGTAGCATAGAGGACAAGACGCTCCCTTGGCGGGGTTTCTGGTATCTCAGATCACTAGAGGCTGTTGGAACCTCCTCTTTTTCAGGCGCTTTATCCTGCACTGTCTTTCAATACCCTGATACTCCGAGCGGGACAGAGTTCCAGGCCTTTCTTTCCTTGAGCGGTGGAGCTTTCAGGCGTCGATCCCCAGGAAAGATTTCTTTAGCTCTCCAATAGAGCTATTTTCTTTTGACCCGCTTCAAATCAGAAACTTTGTTCCCTGGTGGGAACATTGACTTCAGGCTCTCCGGGCGAACAGGATTGGATGGATGACTTGGCAGAAGAAGTTGTTGCTGAGCTCGGAGTTCAGCATTCATCTTCCTTCTTTGCCTCCTAGTGGGCCTTCCTCCAGATGAGGAGGCCTCAGCATCGTATTTCCCAGGTGCAAATAACCTGGTTGACAGAGTGGTGTTTGCAGTCACCATGGAGACTCTTCCACCATTCACAATTTTTCTGGTGGTCAGAGCTTCAGGCTGTGACAGCCTCTCGAACACAGAAATCCTCCCACGAGAATTTTCAGCGACAGATCGTTGTGCCGGCAGATGCACACGACGGGTGACAGCTTCATCAGCATTGAGTCTTCTGGCAGACTTCTCAGCATTCCTACCATTCACAGGAATGGCGGCATTCCTTGCATAAATCGTTGGGAAGTCAACGCTACCAAACTGGATGGT